>NC_091477.1:34610427-34617927 GCF_036971445.1 Narcine bancroftii | reverse complement strand
CCTCAGACATACAATGGCTACCCACACCAGGCAATGCGTACTTTCATTTCTGAAGTGATGACAAAGGTGGCACAGTGGTGAAGTTGATAGAGCTGCCAACTAGAATTGATCCAGACCTCCTGTGCTGTCTTTTAGGGGAATGTGCAGTTAGTTTAGAACTATCTAGTTATCTGGATACTTAATGGTAGTAATGACCAGGAGATAATAATTGATCTGCATGCAGAATAGCTTATTGTTTCCTGTATTCAGTTGCATGGAACAAAGAAAGGTTACATTTTTGAAGGATGTACTTAGATGGGGAAATGTCTTTGTGCTCCCACAGCTGTCCTATCATGTAGGGTTACATAAGAAACAAAATTCACAGCCTAATAATATGACAGGCACCACAAAAAAATTAATAACAATAGAGCTTGGAAGAGACAATTAATTAGCAGAGGCCAAGTTAAAATTCTCTTTGTGGGACTCTGTTTGTCTTTCACCAATTGTCCTCTACAATCTCCCCTATTCTGGTGGATTGTCCTTGAGCCACTAAAATTCCAATCCACTCCCATAACCCAAATATTGCTGTGATATTAAGATGCCATTTTCCCACTGGATGGGTAAAAATCACCTACAGTATTCTGCTACCCAATTGGCAAAGTTGACCATCGGCCTCGTGCTGACATTGGTGTTCAGCAGGACTCTGTTAAGAACAGCATAGCTTTCATGTGGCCAACCTGCCAAGTAATCGGGAAGATGGATGGTATGCACCAGGACTCTGCCATCTTACCCTCAACTAACAGTTTCTTGAATTGTTGACAGCTTCACATATCAAAGCTCCACAATCTCCAGCAATGTCCTTTGACTCTATATTAATAAATGTATTGGAAAAAAAACATAATCTCTTCAAGCTGGAAAAAAAAGTGTGAACCAACAATCTGACAAAGAATACCATGTCTGCATGCCCACCAATCCAGTATCCTCAGAATGCTTCTTGGGTCAAGTTAGCAGTTCATGAACAAAATATGTGCTTTGGATGAAGGGCAGTGGTTAGAAATGCAATAGATTAATAACTTTAATCAATGTCTGTTTATTAAATCAAAATATCAAGTAGTGAAAGGGGTGAAATACAACTTGTATGGGGCATCTACAATATCAGCTATGTCTTATTCAATATTCAGTTCAATTGAAATCAATGGCTTTGTAATTGTCCATGATATTATAACTGGTAATATACAGGTAATGGGATAATTTGGAGTCATTTGCCAGAATGACTGAATTCCCACTGCACTTAGACACTGAGTACAGGAACAATTTTTGGAGAACACTGAAAGCAGTGAGTACAACTTGTATCACCGCACAAGCTACCACAGTGCTCAGAGGAATTAGAACAACTTTGCAGTTGTCGTTAGAAATATTATTCCTCTTTGTGGAATATCAAAGTATTTGACTGAAATTTGTCTCAACCATTGTATTTTTTCAAGGAAGTATGTAATAATTTGCCTGCATATACATGCTGGGAAATGGGTCAAGGCATATGAGAAAATCTTTAAAGGAGCAGACAGGCAAATGAAATGGCGGAACTTGTCTCCTGTCATTGCCCTGTGTTCCATCATGCAATGTCCAACCTTGAGGAAGGGGATAACCAATCAAACATAGAAACATAGAAACATAGAAACATAGAAGATAGGGGCAGGAGTAGGTCATTCGACCCTTCGAGCCTGCTCCGCCATTCAACGAGATCATAGCTGATCTTAAAGTTCAGACCCCGTCCCCGCCTTCTCTCCGTAACCTTTAATACCCTTATACTGAAGAAATAGATCTAATTCCCTCTTAAATATATTTAATGAACCTGCCTCTACTGTCCTCTGTGGCAATGAATTCCACAGATTCACCACCCTCTGGGTAAAGAAATTCCTCCTCATCTCGGTCCTAAATGGTTTGCCTATTATCCTCAAACCATGGCCCCGGGTTCTGGATTTTCCCATCCTTGGAAACATCCCTTCTGCATCCACTCTGTCCAGTCCTGCCAGAATTTTATAGGTCTCTATGAGATCCCCTCTCAATCTTCTAAACTCCAGCGAGTACAATCCCAATTTGCGCAATCTTTCCTCATAAGTCATTCCTGCCATTCCAGGTATCAGCCTGGTGAATCGCCTCTGCACTCCCTCCATTGCAAGAACGCCCTTCCTTAGATAAGGTGACCAAAACTGCACACAATACTCCAGGTGGGGTCTCACCAAGGCCCTGTACAGCTGCAGTAAGGTATCCTTGTTCCTATACTCAAACCCTCTTGATATGAAGGCCAACATACCATTTGCCTTTTTAACCGCCTGCTGTATCTGCATGCTCACCTTCAGAGACTGGTGTACAAGTACCCCTAGGTCTCTCTGCACTTCCCCATCTCTTAATCTATTACCATTCAAATAGTAATCTGCCCTCCGGTTTGTATTACCAAAGTGGATAACCTCACATTTATCCACATTGTAGTGCATTTGCCATATATCTGCCCAGTCCCTCAATTTATCCAAATCACACTGGAGCTTCCTGACCCCCCTCTTCCGTGCACACATCCCCTCCTAGCTTAGTGTCATCTGCAAATTTGGAGATATTACATCCAATCCCCTCATCCAGATCATTAATGTAAATTGTGAACAGCTGGGGTCCCAGTACAGATCCCTGTGGTACCCCATTGGTCACCACCTGCCACTCAGAAAACGAGCCATTTATCCCAACTCTCTGTCTTCTACCTGCCAGCCAGTTCTCAATCCACATCAATACTTAGCCCCCAATCCCATGAGCCTTGATTTTGGAAGCCAGTCGTTTATGCGGGACCTTATTGAAGGCCTTTTGGAAGTCCAGGTACACCACATCCACTGGCTCTCCCCCATCTATTTTACCTGTCACCATCTCAAAGAATTCCAATAGATTTGTCAAGCACGATTTACCTTTTGTAAATCCATGTTGACTCTGTCCGATCCCTTCTTTGCTAGTCATATGCTCCGCTATTACATCCTTAATAATGGATTCCATCATTTTGCCCACTACTGATGTAAGGCTCACCGGCCTATAATTCCCCACTTTTTCTCTACCCCCCTTTTTAAATAGTGGAGTAACATTAGCTACCCTCCAATCCATGGGTACTGATCCTGAGTCTATCGTGTTCTGGAAAATAATTCTTAAAGCATCTGCTATCTGAATGGCCACTTCCTTAAGTACCCTAGGATGTAGATTATCAGGTCCTTGGGATTTATCTGCCTTCAATCCCATCAATTTCACCAAGACCATGTCCTTAGATACTGATTTCTTTCAGTTCCTCCCTTGCATTAGTCTCTATGTTTCCCAACATCCTTGTGAGGTTATTTGTATCCTCTCTTGTAAAAACAGAACTAAAGTAAGAATTTAATTGGTCTGCCATTTCCTTATTCCCCATTATATATTCCCCTGATTCCGACTGCAAAGGACCTACTCTGGATTTCACCAATCTTTTCCTCTTGACATATTTATAAAAGCTTTTGCAGTCGGTTTTTATATTTGCCGCAAGCTTACTTTCGTAATTTATTTTTGCTCTCCTGATTAATCCCTTTGTCCTCCTTTGGTGCATCTTGAACTGCTCCCAGTCTTCGGTTGTGGTACTTTTTTTGGCCAATTGATATGCTCTCTCTTTGGACCTAATGCTGTCTCTAATTTCCCTTGTTATCCATGGTTGAGTCACCTTTTTTGGTTTATTTTTATGCCAAACCGGTATAAACGATTTTTGCAATTTCTCCATTAGATCTGTGAATGCTTTCCATTGTCTATCCACAGTCAACTCCCCCATAAACACCACCCAATCAAGTGAAAGTTCTAAATGTAATTGAACATGGAGAACTGGTATTCCTTCCTGAAGGTTGGAGAAACATTCATATTCGATGGGCCTAACTTTTTAAAGAACTCTTAACTCTCAGCAATAGTTTAATGTAGAAAAATTTAACAGAATGTTATGATCTTAAAAATAAACTATCTACCTAACCCAGCAGATCTTAAGAGTCTTTGGAAATAAAAATGCATTGACAGCTTCTAGCATAACATTTGCAACTGACTTTCTGGATGCCTTAACACTTTTGCAAGCTTCTATGTTTTAAATTGGACAGTTTGGTCTATTTGCATGTTATCAAATGAACTGGTGATTCATTAGTAGATAACAGATAATCTTGCTTCTCATGATAGTGATAAGGAGCTCCTGTGGATAGGATTTCTTTCAGTATCAGTGCGTGAATATCCCCAGGAGTCCTGCCAAAGCAAGATAAAGGATACTGGAAGAGGGATCCACAAACAATTCACAAAAATATCTTAACTAGCTACCTTGTGCAAAATCAAGAAAATATAGCATGTGGAAGAGGTTCAGGGAATTAATCAGCATGAATTTAGAAGCAACATCAATGGAAAGTTCGGAAAAAAAAAAAAGCTTTGTTCCTTGTTTTAATTTGGCGTACACAGTGTAGGGTGAAAATTATTAAATAATTTAAGATACAATTTCTCCTTGTATCCATTTCTGTAAAGATCAAATAAATAAAATACACAAGCTATTTCTGTTGCAGTTACTTGCTCCTTTGTATCTTAATTTTCCTTCTCCCCTTGGCCAAGCTGTTCAGTGTCATGTTTTACCAGAGGAATTTGAATTTGGATTTTTTTAGGGGATGGAATTGTGATGGGAAGCTGCACTGCTCGCTATATTCTCGTGTTTTCATCCCTTCCTTCCTCTCTTATTTTCTCTGCTCCAATTAAAAATGGGTTTATTTTTGTCAATGCTTTAAATATTTATTCTGTTTCTCTCTCAATAAATGCTGCTTGACCCACTGAGGGTTTCCAGGATCTTCTGGACATTTAGATTTCCAACATTTTCAGTATGTTGCTTTCAGGTTTGTTTTTGCAACATATTTTACCCTTTCTTTTAATTCCATCAATCCAAATGACTATTTTAGGAAGGAAATCCGACTTCGCCTCATCTTAGTTGTTTTTCTGACAATTACATATATTTGCAGTGGAAAAAAAATCTCATTAATACTGAACAAATAAATTCAATGTAGTTTTTAATTGGCTATAAATGTAAAGACCTAAGTTATGTTCAAATCTGTATTGGTACTTTTTTTAGAAAGTTAGAAAGAATATCTAATCTAAGAGCAATATTTTGGCAGTAAAATCAATTCAACAACAGATTGCATATCCATTAAAATATAATGCATTTCTTCATTAGTACAGCTTAATATTCAGAAAGAAAACTTTGTCTGAAGTTAAAATAGTTGCAATATTTGGAAATAACACAAGCAGAAAGATAGCTGGAGGGTTAAAGTCTGTTGTAGCTAAAATAGAGCCAAAGAAATGGTTTGTTTACGTCAGAAATATCTGGTCTTGCGTAAAAGTGGAATTTTCAGGATGGGATTGTACTGACAATAACCACACCAGCGGTGCGAGTATAAGACAGCTTTAATAAACTAATATGTACACTAAGAGGTCTTGTCTCTCTGCGAGACAAACCCGGAAGGCTAGACTGTAGCTCTGGACTGCTTTATCTACAAGGTCACCAGGATGACCCCTGGTGACCTAGTGGTGTAATTACATCTTGCCACAAGGATGAAGTCCACTTTCGTCATGTGTATAGAATTCCCTGACTTCCTGTACAATCCTCATCCCTCCATATCACGTCCACCCACTCCTTCATCAAGCTAGTGTAATTGGGATATTTTTTCATCCATGATCATTAAAAACAGAGAAAATTGAGTTTATGGATAACTTGCATTTATCCTCAGAATTTTTTTTTTAATACTTTCAATTCCTGTGATGTGGCCTTCTTACATTGTCAACAACTCTTAATACTTATGCAATTTTGATTGATCCTTCATGCACACAGAGTATGGTCCCCGTAGTAAGTTGCCATTTTTAAAATTAGCACAAGTGTCATATTCATCTTCAAAAGCCTAGATGCTTTTATTTTTGATCTTGTGTCTGTTTCTAATGCTGTCTCTTGGGACTGAAGATGATTTGGTTCTGCTTGGTACTCTAGCTTTTACGGCCATTTTGGTAGCCAAAGACAATAGGAGGTGCTTGAACAAATGGATCAGTAGGTGCATTGCATGGTGCGGCAAGATGATACACTCCTCGCATCTTCAACACTGGAGTTTGTGGACTTTCAAGGCCTGGTCTTGAGGTTTTCAGTCCCATCCTAAATCCTTCATATCCACTTTGAATAGGGCATGGATCAGGGATTTTCAAGAGTCAGTGGAGATGTTGCATTTTTGATTATTTTCCTCTGTCCACCTTGTAATCAGTTCTGACAACAACTCAAAATAGTTCTTGCTTTGGGAGTATGTGATCCAGGATGTTGCGTGTCCAGTAGAATTTAGTGTGTAAATAAGACTTTGATGTTGGGGATGTAGGCCTGGAAGAGGATACTGACTTTCGTTTGCTTTTCCTTCCAGTGCATTTGGAGAATTTTATTGAGAAAGCATTGATTGAGATGTCTACTGTGGGTAATCAAAGTGTTATTAACATTTGGAAGGGCAGGGATCCCTGCTGCCTAGTGGTGGAAGGGTTGAGGTTTGCTTTTTAAATAAACTTGACCAAAGTCTGTGCTTGCACACAGAAAACCATGTTGAATTTTGTCATCAATGTCGATCTTCACTGAGAAGTTAGCTCTCAATATATGGGAAGTGATCCATATTTACTCAGATCTTGGAAGATGGTGCCAGACATTATACTGTTAGTAGAAGAGATATAATCCTCTCTAAAATTTGAAGTTTGCATCATCCAAGAGGCCACAAGTGACAATGGTGCTCCATACATAAAATATACTAATATTATCAATGTATAGAATTGATAGCACTGTGAATGTTGAGATGGAAAGTCACTTCAAACATAAAAAGAACCATACACTGTAATTTTTGTACATATTTTACCAAGTAAAATTTATTTTTGAAGTGAAAAAAAATGTATGTACCAAATGCAAGTCTTAACTTCATATATTCATCAGCCAATGAGTTCATGATAACTTACAACTCAGCCTCTTGAAAATGTTCAAACCTAAGCTTGTTTGTGTGCTGCAGTTTGTGTCTATAGAGGTTGTTCTTTAGTGGAAATAATTTAGGTTGAACAGTTTCCTGATACTCCTGTAGATTAACGCCATTCCAGTACAACAACAGTTGGTGGCGAAACGAAGCAATGAAGTGAAAAATATTGAAATATGTGTCAAGGCAATGACATAAACTTGCATGACTTCACACAGAAATGGATTCTCCAGTGGACCTGTTTGTTGGTATTCTGGCTTGCATTGTCATCAAGCTACAAGTGGGAAATGGAGATTAATTTCTGTGGAGCATGGGAAAGGAAAGGACATAGATGACTGTCATCCTGATTTTCAAACTAGTTTCTGTCTCCTAATATTCACTTATTTAAACTGTTTTGTTCAGCTATGCACAGGTTTGAGCTGGCTAACCCAGGGTTTGGTATATATCTGCATTGGGTATGTTCAAGGCATGTTGCCTA
>NC_091477.1:31971158-32141158 GCF_036971445.1 Narcine bancroftii | reverse complement strand
GCACTCACATCAACAGTGGAGTGTTTTCAAAGGCTGGTGTTGAAGCATATCACCTCCTGTCTAAATAGTGACATGGATCTGTTCCAATTTGTCTTTCGTAGCAGCAGATCTATGGTGGATGCCATCTTACTGGATCTATGCAAAGTACTGAAACACCTGGTCAGCAAAGATACATCAGGATGCTCTTTATCAATTACAGCTCAGCATTTAACACCATCATCTCCTCAGAATCGATCGACAAACTCCAAGACTTGGACTCAACACCCACTGTATAATTGGATCCTGGATTTCCTCACCTCGAGACTACAACCAGTGAGAATTGCTTAGAATATCTCCTCCATAATCTTCATCACTACTGGAGCACCACAGGGCTGTGTTCTTAGCCCCCTGCTCTACTTACTGCTGGCTCAGTATGACAACAGGGCTATCTACAAATTTGCTCGTGATACCACTGTAGTGGGCTAAATAAAAAGGGTCAATAAGGGTCAACACACAGGAGGGAAATTGAAAACTTGGCTGAATGGTGCACCAACAACAACCTCACACTCAATGTCACCAAAACCAAGGAGATGATTGTTGACCAGTGGTGTACAATCCAGTGATCACTGTGGGAATCAGAGGTGGAGAGGGTGAGGAAATGTAAGTTCTTGTGAGTCACTCTCTGGGTTTCTTTCCTGAGCGAGCACCCTAATGGCAATGTGAAGAAAACACATCAGCACTTCTTCCTCCTCAGGATTTGTTGTGACATCAGGAACCCTGGCAAATTTTGACAGATGTGTTGTGCAAAGTGTGCTGATTGGGTTCATCATATTCTGGTATGGGGTTACCAATACCCTTGTCGTGGACACAACCCAGGTCATATCAGACAAAACATCTACAGGGAATGCCGCTGTTGGAGAGCAGCGGCAATCAGCAATGATCTACATCGCCAGCACATGCTCTGTTCTTGCTGCTACCCTCAGGAAAGAGGTACAGTATAGGTGCCACTAGACTCGCACCACCAGGTTCAAGAACATCTGCTATCCTCCACCATCAGACTCCGCAACAACAAACTCAGTCAGGTACCTATTTAAGGACTCTTGCTTTGCACATCATTGAGTTTTATTTTCTCTCTGCAGTTTGTTTACATTTTTTATTGGTTTACATGTGTATGTTGAGTACAGTTGTTTTGCACTACCAAGAAATGGTAATTCTGCCTCACTCGCAGAGAGAAGCATCTCAGGGTTGTATGTGATATCATGTATGTACTCTGACAATGCATCTAAATAAACCTGAATCAAAAGCTGGGAGATCCTGACCTTCTGAATCTTCTCCAGTGACTCACCCACCCCTGATATCAGGCTCAAAATTTCAGAATAATCGCTTCAAATTTATATTCTCTTGAGCAGACTTATATGAAGTAATACTTGGATCTTTGTTCTTGACAACCTCCATGAAATATGTCAATACTAATTAAAGTCTTTCACATTTTCTGAAAATTGTAAAATGGGAAGAGCAGTAAAAACACAAAATACAGTAGAATAAGAAACATTGAGTAATGATTCATCTTGGTGGAAAATTAGCAAATAGAACTTGTAGTAATAATTTAGCATCATGTATTATGCAAAACAATCTTGGTTGTTAATGGAATAAAATTTGCAGATGGAAAATTAGAAAGCAAACTGGGAGCAGTAGCAAGTACATCACTTATACTGTCAAATGTGGGAAAAATAATAATATATCAGAATGGACAGCCAGAACATTTGGACATGAGTCTACAGAAGTTATTGCTGAGGCTTCGTATAATATTTTTTTGTTGATATATGTTGAGTTGGACTGCAGAATTCGATTGGTTACCATGCTGATTAACCATATTCTATTTGCATTCTTCTATTCAAATCACAAGTTGACTTGTATCCTCCACAATTGGGAAAAAAAAATCTTTCCTTTTCCCTGACACCTAAAGCACAAACTTTGTACTATTTTACAACTTCTTGCTCACATTCTGTATGTTTAAGGCTAAATCAATAATATGTGCAATAAAAAGCTGGGGATGGAGCTGCAAATCTTGAGGAATTTCTTCCCCCCCCTCCCCCCCCCCCCCCACTCATTTCTGTTTCAATCTTCTAGTCACAACCCCCGTTCGATAATTTCTGTCCTCTTTCTGCCACGGAGCCAGTTTTCATTTCATTTTCCCTAAGACCCCATGTAACATTTCCCTTTTCCCTTTTCATTAGGCCTGTCTTGGGAAACCATGTCAAAATGTCATGCTGAAAAGGACATAATAGACTCTATCAGTGAACCTCTTTATTACCTCCTCAAAGATTTAATTCTTCTCTTCCCTGAACAAATCCACACTAAAGGCTTTTGCTACCATTCATTATCATTAATAATTTCTTTATAAATGAATGTTAATAGTATTCCTCAGAACTGACTCTAAAGTGACCTATAGTTACTGGGTATATCATCAGCCAGATATGTTTCTTTGCTCCGTATGTTTTCACTGTGTATCTCCATCACGATTACAGCATATGAATGTTCTTCTTTGGCTTGGCTTCGCGGACGAAGATTTATGGAGGGGGTAAAAGTCCACGTCAGCTGCAGGCTCGTTTGTGGCTGACAAGTCCGATGCGGGACAGGCAGACACGGTTGCAGCGGCTGCAGGGGAAAATTGGTTGGTTGGGGTTGGGTGTTGGGTTTTTCCTCCTTTGCCTTTTGTCAGTGAGGTATTCAAACTGCTTAATATATTTTTCCATAATTTTCAAGATTTATTTGGATGAGGGTAAATTCCAATTGCTGGTCAAATGAAGGTGTACATTGAACAAAGTCAGCTTGCAACATTAGCTGCAACATTAGGGACTTCACAAATATTGAGAGGATCTCAGTCTATTCAACTTAATAGTATATTGAAGCAAGTTAAAGGGCCTCAGGTAAAGTAGAATCAAAGTCGAAAAATGAAAAGAGTAACAAAAATCTTGTTGTTTACAGGGAGACGGGAAGGAAACCAAAGAATGAGTGTGAAAGGCAATTTCAGCAACTGGAATCCAAGATTTTGTCTCTGAACTTGCAGGATCTCAATTTGTACCTGCTACCTTTGTTTTGTGGCCACAACCGCCAAATGGTTCCCAAGCCTTCAGCTCCAGAACTGCTGCTGTGGTATGAAAATGAAATGGAAACACTGCTAGGGTGGTAGGAGAAGTTGATCATCACTGAGAGTGATTTGAAGGCCAGTTGTTGTGAGAATGTGAGTTTTAAAATGTTGAGAGGGACACTAACCACATTCCATTCTCTTGTTTATAATTCAGCAAGGCTAAGGCTGATTATGAACTCCTTGTTTGGCAAAGACAGTAAAAGATTATTAACTATTGCATAAGGGACATAACCCAAACAAATCCCAAGAATTCTAAGAAATGTACTTGTGTAGTGTAAGTTTGTTTGAATGTCCAGGAAAACTGAAAGTTACTACATATTATGAAACTAAATATGTAACTTGTAAGCCATGAGACAGACTTTCTTGGGGTGAATCAAGCTGCTGTGGCAGTTCTTCTTGCTATAATAGAGTTCTCACACTTGCAAAATGAATTGAAAAAAATTTGTAGCTGCATTGGTGCTTGTTTATCAAGCACCTCAGGTTCACTTAGACAGTTGGGAAGGGAATAGATTAGGGTAGCTGGGGAAATCAAAGAATGGGGTGGACGTTAGGGGAAAGGGAAATGACATTAAATACAGCAGAGAGAATTGTTGGGGCAATAAGTGGACAGAGAGATCAGAAGATCTAGGATTGGTGAGTTGGGAAGGGAGTGGTACGTGGTATGATAGGCTACTGCTGGAAGCAGCAGGATGAAGTTGAGAAGACTGGGTCAGTGGAAGATTGTAAGAATTGAGGCTATACGTACATGACATTCGGTGGTCATGCACTGATTTCTGCATGTAACCAGCGTAGAAGCATCTAGATACCACTGTGGGGGAAGAAACTTACTTTGCACAATTTCATAAAAGAACAACTCTTCTTTTAGTTTATATTTCTACCAATACTCCCATATCTCAGAGAGTAAATGAAAGAAAACATTGAGTTTTTGGAATCCCAATCTGAAAGTTTATGAAGTGTAGTTGAAAAGACTGGAGAGCAGAGGGAATGTTGGGAAGAGCAAAAAACAGGAAAGGAAAAATGACTTCAGATGGCGAAAAGATTATCCTGCAGATATGGACTGCTTATAGCATTCACTAGCGTTTTAATGTATCTAATGAAATCTAGAAAAAGAAATTACCATCCTTCAGCTGCTGAATGAAATTTAAAGCAGAGGTGAACTCCGAGGTGTGCTGCCTCATTGAAACATTTAACTACACAATCTGAGAATTTTCCCCAATTCCACTGCTCACTTTCTTTAAAGTGATATAGACTAGTTTGAGGCTGGTTGGATTCAGGTTTCAGATTTTTTAAATTATGTTAATCTGCCTCCTGACCCAAACATAGAGGCACAGGAAGACAATCAATTCAAACAACATGAAAAGAGACATGAAAGTACCAAAATATTTTGGAACAAGTGGAAGAATATTGTAATCCAGTTAAACTTGGGAACTGTTGTATTGGTCCTTGTGGAGGAGTGTATAATGAGGTGTATGTATGAAAGCGTATCTATGTATAGTGTATTTTCTGGATAGAATCTCCCTAATTTTAATTTCTGACTATCAGAATAGTTTTCTGAGGAATGTTTTCTCCTCACACTAGTGGAAGGTTGGGTGACAAATAGCTGTAAAATTTTCCCTAGCATGTTTTATTTTTTTTTACATTTTAAAAACCTTTTGGATCAATGCAGTACTTGGAGTGAGATTTTATGATTGTATTTTTTCTTTATATCTCTTTGTTTAAGCTTCATATCAGGGCAATCAATCTTGTCATTCTCAAGCTCCTTGCATTATGAATTAACTGTTCAAATGGTAATCCATCTCTAGCTGGATGTACAATTAATTCTAATTGATAGGTTCATGGTGAGATTAGAAATGCTTTTGTTTAGGTGAAGTTAAAGCTACTGAAGCATAAATCATCTGTCCATTTGTCAAATAAAGAAAATCAAGTGAGTTGAATTCAGTAGCCTCCTAAAAATGGTGTAGGGATCATAATTGACAATTAATCTATGCCCATTGTTTCCAATGCAATTTTGTCCAAACCACCCATTTACTCATTCACACAATTGTTTTGTACAGATTACAGTGTTTTATTGTCTGACTACCTCAACAGGAAACCCACTATCCTTAGTGGTAAGCAATGGGTAAAGATGGTCTGTACTATTTAAAGCCAGTTTGTCGTGTCTTACAAAGAATATGCAACATGTGCTGGCAGGCATTCTGCAGCTGAAGAAGACCTGTGAGAACTTCAAGAAAGGTACAAAATAGGAGACAGTGGGCCTCAGATTTTTCGGATGGTTTGTTGGAGACAGAAATTTCCATAGAAATCCAAGCTGCTGCAGAGACAGTTTTTTGAATAGTTTATTATTATTTTATGTACTAAGATCCAGTGAAAATAATTTTTAAGTGCTATCCAGGCAAGTTAACTATCCTCAAGTATAACTAATAGTGCAAAATAAAAAAGAAATCTATTACAGAGAAATAGGCAACTAAATCAGTGAAAGGTCCACGATGAGATATGTTTGTGAGATCTTGAGATCATCTTTTATATATTGGAGGTCTGTTCAAGAATCTTGTAACAGTGGGAAAGAAGCTGTCGTTGAATCTGTTGGTCTGTGTTTTCAAACTTTTGTATCTTATGGGAGAGGGAGGAAGATGGGGTTAGTCATTTTTATATGTTGGTTGCTTTTCTGAGGGGAAACTGGTTGGTATGATGATCAGGAATAGACACCAATAACCCAAATGTAGTTTAACATGCTCTCACGGTCAAGACAGATGAATATATCTTCAAAAATTGTGTCTTGATACTTGCATAATTGGCTTCACACGTGGGTTTATTTACCTTATCATGGTGTCACAGAGAGAGACAGCAAGGAAGCATATTGTTTTCCCCACCATACATTCATACATTCATTTACGCTCATCCTACGTTCTCATCAGCTACACACTGGGGTGATTTACAATGGCCAATGAGTCTCCCAACCTTGAGGCTGTTGGAGGAAACCCATATGGTCACAAAGAGAATGTGCAATCTCCACAGAGATAGTATTTGAGGTCAGGTTTGAACCCAAGTCTCTGGTGCTGTGAGGCATTGTATCAACTAGCTGTTCCACTATCCTGGTCACCTCACTGAACAACAACACCAATCAATCAATCAGGAAACATACCCAACATTCATATGCTCCAATATACCCTCACACACTATTGGTTACTGCACTTCTCACAGATGACACAAACTTTATATCTCTTCTGTCTTGTGCACTGTGTTCAAAGGAGCACAAAAGTTATTTTGACATTCAGTTGCCTGTCTTTCAACAGTTTACCAGCATCGTGGAGTGCTCCTCAAGGGGAGAAAGATGGCTCTCTGTGTTGCACAGTTCTGTTTTTTTCCTCTTAAAATAGCAATGTTCATGTTCCCAGCACAACCACTTCACCAGCTCCTTTACAGTTATCCAGCAACCTGACAATCTATCCTGCTTCTACACTGCAAAGCAGTCCAGTTTGAAGTTGTATTTTCCAGGCCTCAAGCTGCTGAAATTCATACTTCGAGGCCAGATACAGTCATATTCTCTGAGAGTCAACACTGCCAGTCTTGCGACACAATGAGTGAACACAAGCACGTTGATGAATTGTTTGTTCATTTGTAAATTCAATTTCAGTTGTTGATTTTTCGTCGTGACGAAGTGAATACTGTAATGATTTCCGACAGCTCGTTGCGTATCTGTCATCCAGTGGGATGTGTTTGTAAAGACCAGCTCAGCCAGACAGAGGCTGTCTGGTTATACCCTGCTCTTCTCTTTCCACCTCCATTGTTAAACCTTCATGATACAGAAACGTTATAGCATGCACCACAATAAATCATAACACTAAGTCCACTGAGTACGATAGACCTCTTCTATGCTTCAGGCAGGACGTTAATCGTCTGTTGAATCACATTTTAGATGGCAGAATGGCATTCATTGAATGCACATTGCTCAGGTATGTGGATTGTGTGTGAGAGAGCGATGAGCCATGTTGTTAGTGCTTAGCTCTTGGCCCCAGTAGCCATTCTTTGGTTTTTGCCAGTAGTTCAGGGACAGATAACTGCTGGCAAAGAGTGAAGTCATCATGACAGGTTTCTAGACCCACACCACCCAGCACATGCTCTATTTTCGCTGCTGCCTTCAGGAAAGAGATAAAGGTGCCACAAGATTGGCACCATCAGGTTCAGGAACGGCTACTACTCCTCCACTATCAGACTCCTCAACAACAAACTCAAATCAGGGATTTATTTAAGGACTCTTTCTTGTGCACCTTATTAATTTTTCTTTTTGTTCTCTCTGTTTTTGACAGTCAGTTTGTTTTCATTTATTATCTGTTTACAGTTCTTTGTTTACATTTATGCTATATACAGTTTATTTTTGCACTCCCAATTAATGGTAATTCTGCGCTACCCGCAGGGAAAAAAGAATCTCAGGGTTGTATGTGATGTGATTATGTACTCTGACAATAAATCTGAAATCTGATCTGAACTAGCTATGGCCTGCCGAAAATATTTTGTTTAGTCTCAGATCTTGAGACATGAATCCAAGTTGCTTTGTGTCACGGAACTAATAATCGACACATGCACAGTGAAATATGCAGTCAGTATGACCATTATCATGGAGAAAGCTGAAAAAATTGTGAATATTTTGTTATGTAACAGACCAACAGCAATACAATTTACTTACACATTTTGTTAAAAAAGTATTACAGCAGCGGCGACGGCAGCTGGCTCAATGCAGGATCAATGGCTGTCTTCCTTACCCATAATCCCCCATGCACCTGGAACCACTCTTCCAGTATCAGTATCAGGAAAGTAGAGTGGTTTCAGGTGCATGGGGGATTATGGGTAACCAAGACAGCCATTGCTCCCGCATTGAGTTGTTGCCGGGAATAGTCTGTGTTAATAACCCCGATTAAAGTTAGCAATTTTACCCAATTATCACCTTTAATTGGAGTTATTAACACAGACCATCAGTGGAATCTGTGGGGGCACTTGAAATTATGAGGCCTGTAGCATTTACTACTTTCACTACTATATTAATCCGGCCCTGATTGTATATTATTGGAAAGAATGGCTTTGAGGCCAAGTTTTCAGATGATATAAAGGTTATTAAAGGAAACAGGGAAGCTGCAGAAAGATGGACAGATTATGAGAATGGGCAGATAAGTGACAAATGAAATATAACATTAGAAACTGTACGGTCATGGACTTTGGTAGAAGAAAATAAAAAGGCAGACTATTTTTTAAATGGAAAGAAAATTGGAAATACCCAAATGGAAAGGGACCTGGAAGTCCTCATGTGGGAAGGTAAACTTGCATATTTATTTGTTGGTGAAGAAGGCAAATGTAATTTTGACATTCATTTCAAGGCAAATAGAATATAAAAGCAGGGATGTAAAGTCAAGGCTTTCTAAGGCACTGGTGAGACCTTGCTTGGAGCGTTGTAGCAATTTTGAGCTCCTCATTTCAGAAAGACTGTGGACATTGGAAAGTTTTCAGAAGAGGTTCACAAGGATTATTCTGAGAATGAAAAGGTTACCATACAAGAAGCTTTTGACAGGTTTTGGCCTGAACGTTGAAATTTAGGAGAATGAGTAAGGATGTCAGTGAAGCATTTTTAATGTTGAAAGGCATGGTCAGAGTAGATGTAGAAAGGATGTTTCCCATGGTGGGAGAGTTGAGGACTCAACTTTAGATCGAAGGGTGTCCTCTTAGAACAGATGTGGAAGAATCTCTTTAGCCAGAGGGTGGTGAATCTGTGAAATTTGTTGCGACAGGCTAAGCCATTGAATATATTTAAGGCAGAGATTGACAGGTTCTTGATTAGCCAGGTTTTCAGTAGTTATGGGGAGAAGGCCGGGCGGAGTGGCTTAGTGGGAAAATGGTTCATCTCATGATGAAATGGCGGGGTGGGTTCAATTTGTGGTCCTGTGACTTATGGAAGCCAACTTGTCATCTGTAACTCAAAACAATATGTGCAATAAATCTGCCGTTATCTTGCATCATGTACACATAGCTTTTATCTGATATTAAGTTTCTTATGTCCAAGACAAATAAATATCATGAGCAAAGCTTTTATCTTTTTACTGATATAAAATTATTGATAATGAATTTTTTAAGTAGATGCTAATTTCTATGTGAAATATGCAAATTCCAGTGTTTGCAAATGTCACTTGAAAGGTTCAGTTGTTTGTTTCAGAGGCACTCATTTTGAATATTATTCACTTCACTTTTGTGGCAATGATATGAATAGTGAATTGGGGTTTTAGACACTTTGACTTATCACCTTAAGTAGGAGAAACCTAGAAATTGCAGTCTGAACAGTGAGTTTTGTTCAGTTTGATACCTCCATTAAAACAATGATAAAGGAATTTGATACAAATGTATTAAGTATTCATACACTAATATTGTACAGTGTAATTTTAAAACCATGAATAACAAGAGACCCACTTATGTTGTGCTTCAATGTGATGGAGGTACTGCAATACAGATTTGTGCAACTAAGGAGGAAACAAATAAATCACACTGATGCCACCAGAAACATCAGGATGAGTGCTCTATCAAATCACTTGGGAAAGTGTGAAATTTCAGCATTAGTAAAAGGATCTTTTTTATAACCAAGGGGCAGAAGGTCATTTTCTGAAATGTTAACTCCTCAGCACAGAAGGAAGGAGGGTTGCTGAGAGGTTGGCAGATAAATAGGACCCTGTCACCTCAGTTTCTCTTTGGATGTTCTGCTAAATTTGCTGATATGATTTCAAGATGATTTTTTTTTTGTGTGTGTGTGTACACTATCAGAGGAGTGAATTTCCTCCATGTAAGAGGTGTCCAGGATGCATCGGAAACACATAAAGCTTCAATAAGGTTGTGTTTTAATAAAATGGCGTCACCCAGGATGAAGAGCCGGCAGACGCCACTGGCTGCTAGGACAACTCTCCCAAAGTGTTTCCCCATCCCTGCCTGGTAAGAATCTTTAGCTTTATTAGTATATTACTAAGGCTTTAACTGTAAACTTGTAAGGAGGGTGGGTTAATGATGATGGCAGTACAGTTAGCGTAGTGGTTAGTGCAACACTATTACAGCGCCAGCCACTGGAATTCGAATTTAAATTTTGTAAGTTATGGGAATTACTTGATTAAAGTGAACTTTACATAATTAAGGTCTACAACACTGATTTTTGTTTTTCAAATTAATTTACATTTTGCGCTGTATTTTGCTTTTTTAAACTATCTTCTTAATGCAAGTATATTTGTTTGGCACTGTTAGAGTTAATCTCAGACATCTGGAAAATTCACATATCCAGCATCTGCAATCCCCAAAAGTGCCGACACCAGGGACTTTACTGTATTAGTTTGTTTGATCATGTTACCATCACCCTTAATCAATTTTGTCAGGATGCTAACTGCCAATATGTCCAAAGCATGTGTTTATGTGAATGCATGTACAGTCATCTTGGACACAACAGTCATTAGACTACTACTGATCTATCCAGGCCTACCAATCTTCAGTTCACCTCCCCCCATACTTTCGAAATATGTCCAAGATTAATCAGCTGATGTTTCTGAGGTTCAGATGGGGAGCTACTCTTGGATATCTGACCTGCTATTCTCAGCTTGATGGTTTTCAGAGAATCATAAAGACCTCTAGTGGTGAAAGAGGACAGTTAGCTTACTGCATTGGCTCCTTTAAATTAAAATTGTGCTTAGTTTTGTTAGTGCGCTCATACCAATGAGCTCTTGTTGTTGACTCACTCACCATGGAGAATCTGATATTTTTTTCATCTATATGAAGCTTTCATTGTTTTCACTGGTTTGCCTTTCCTTTCCCTTCTCATAAGTGTTCCAAACTTCTCTTAAAGTCAAAATTCCACATCCTCCTCATTTAAAACTTTACCTGTCATTTGATGCTCCATCTGAAACCTAACCAGCGATTTATAAATTATAAGCACAATATCTTTCTATTTTTTTTCTATCTCTGTTTACAAGTCCAAGTTACAAGTATTCAATTTTAGTTACCTAATTAATGTAATTTACTCAAAAAGATGTTTGTGCATGGACTCCAGGGCTTCACTGCTCAAATACACTTTTCCAATTCACACCATTTATAGCATATTTCCTTTCTTATTTGTCATCCAAAAATGCAACTCTTCAAACTTCTCAGCATTGAACCCCAAATGTCATTCTTCTGCCCATATGACCTTCTTGAATTTCATTATGATATTTCCTTCTTTTGGGACAACATAAGAATAAAAATAAAATAGCAGTTGTTTCAAAATTAGCTATTGGGGAACATCCACTGTAAAACATCCACTAAATACCCAGCCATCAACTTCTTACCACTGAAATGATTCATTATCAATAAGACCAATCATCTTTTTATTTTTGTGAGCATCAAATCTCATTACTGTCTTCTCAGAGACTCTTTTGGGTGCTTTCTAAATGTTTGAATATACATTCATCAGTCACCTCAAAGTAAGTATTCAATTAAGTTAGTTAGTTACATACTTTTTTTCTACAAATCCATGTTGCATCAACTTGATGAATCCACATCTTTCCAAATGAAAGTTTTTTTCACTAATAGTGGTTTCCAATAACTTCACTAACATTGTTCTTTCCAGGAATAATAACTCCTTTTAATTAAACACTAAGGTAAATGTTCATGAAATTGAAATTTCAAGACCAAAATTCCAGTAAAGTTCAGGCAGGTGACTTTGGGAACGCACTAATTTTGTAATGCCTGTTTGTATTGCCAAAGCTAATAACTCAGTCATCGATTCTGAAGAACCATCCCCAGTGGCTTGAGAGCAAAAGCTTTGGTGAAACATTTGGCCATGCTTAATGAGAAATCAAATCACAAAAAAAATGACAAGAATTTGTAACATTAGAGTTTACCACATGAGACTTAGCAAAAAGCAAATGATTAGTCATACAATGTAGAATCTGTAAAAAAAAATCCTATAATCTAACAATTATTGAGTATTTTGTACATGCAAAGACATAATGTGGATTAGAAAATGCTACTCAATGCTGTTGTAATCTTTAGAAATAGATGGAAGGTTCATATTTTTACAAAGTGGAATATTTGTGGTATGGTAGAAACTAATATGTTCTGTGCATTTTTTGCTTATTTTTATTTGTAAATTATTAATTTTATATTAAAATAATTGAGTCATCTGCTCCACATCCCACTCTTCTTTTTGTTTTGTATCTTTTTCATTTTACTATGTTACTCTGGGTTTATATTTGTTTCATTTAAGGGTCAGCGACTCTATAGATATTTGGTTCTTTATGTTTGTTTAATTTACATAATCTTTTCCTTGTGGAGTCAGTGTACAGGAGGGAAAAGAGAGGGGTGGGGAGGGAGAAAATAGACTCTGAATTTAATGTAATTACATTGAAAAATCAAAAATAAAATATTCAAAAAAATGAGTAATTTTTTCTTTGGCTTCAATATTATCTTGCAATGAATTATAACAAGAACACAAAATATGGACGATTTGGTTTTTCAACCAGCCTCAAATGTAGATTCGTTGACTTTAGGGTATTTAATCCCTACTAAGATACACTGTTGATTGTGGAACATTATCATATGATCTCCCCACCTTTATGGTGTCAGGAATTTTATTGGAATCCATCCTTCACGACTGATTATCTCAACCTGGACAACTGAGTTTAGGTCAGGGTGACATTGGAAGTGAGGTGGAAGAACATTCTCTTAGCTTTCACACAGGAGAGATTTTCTGTTCATTGTCAGCTGAATAGAGCAGAGTAGGCATTGCATTCACCTGCATTGTATGCCCCTTCTCCTCTTGGGGGTGTGGGTGGAGGGGGAGGTGGGGCGAAGAGAGAGATCTCATGAAGGAAACTTGGAACCAAAGTAATGTTAGTCACAGACAGATTTCTGTTTCTGGGGTTATTACATCTGTTTGAGGGAATTGCAGTGGGCAACTATAAAACAGATTGCTGAGAAATTATTAATCCCATTGGCAAGCAGAAATTGGTCATCTTAGTTGATAACATTTTTGGCTCAGCTGTCTTTGGCTCTTCATAAATCCCTCTGCCAAAATATTTGGAGCAAGATTTTGATTCAACAGTTCTAAAATATTTAATTCTTTCCAGAGCTCAGTCAGCAATTAAATGAGCTGAGTGTTATGGGCATGGCAGAATGCTTTCAGTTCAAGCCATTTGTTAAATAAATTGGATGGATGGAATAAGGAACTATTTGCAAGCAATTGTTAATTACTGATATAAGGACCTATATTCTGGAATGATCAATAATCACTGTTAAATTTATTATCACCCTGTGTGGTGAAGAGCAACATTCCAATATTGACTTGGTTTTCATTGAGTTAAATATTTTCCATTAAGCCATCTGTGTGATTACTTTGATTTACTTTAAAATTTCCCATGCTCTGACTTATTTAGATGAAAAGGTTTGTATGTTGTATGTATTTGGTTACATTGCTTCAGAGCACATTGTTGCTAAATTCTGCCTCATGGGTTTTGTAAGCAACCCAATGTGCAAGTGATATTTAATTGGATGGCAAGTCAGCCAGGATTAAAATATTACTGACCCAATGTGGGTAGATGTTTGGGCCATGAATATAGCATAGAGGTTGTTTTTGAAAGGAAATTTGACTACAACTGACTTCCTAATGATCATTGGTTTTCAGCTAAACGTCTGAAAGCTGATATTCCAGGTAACTTTATAATCAAAAACATTGTGAAAGTCAAAGTTGTTCTCTTGACTGAAGATTTTAAAAAAAAGAAAATAAGGGGAAATATGTAAAAATAATCTGTTCTAGGAGGTGAAATGTGTCCTTTCTGAAATAATGAATTTCACAAATCTCCCTTCTAAGCATTTTTCAAGCTAGCAATAACAATAATAAAATGTTTCATGATATTCAATAATGACTGGATTCAGTGTCTATTTCATTAGTTTTTATTTTAAAACAAATAAGTATTTTTCCCCAGATTTATAAAGAGTAAAATACCAAAAGAAAACAATACCTAATGGTACTAATAATTTGTGAAATTGCCTCTCAGAAAACTTATCTGGCTGTAACATTAGGAGAGATTTTATGTTGCAGGATAAGAAACCGTTTTTGTCATTTTCTACTTTTTCACTCACCTATTCACAACAAAGCTGATGGCAATTGATAAAATGTCAGAGTGGACGCATTGCTGTTATTCATGAAAGTAAGTTCTTCCATTAAGAGAGATGGAGTGGATTCTAAAGCAATAATAACCATAAAAAAAACTTTCTGACTTTCATCATGTAAGTTTCAACCACAGTTGTCTTACTGATATTGGAGATATTCAGGTATTGGAGATATTCAGAAACCTGATATTCAGGTTTCTCTCTCACTCACTCACTCACTCACTCACTCACTCACTCACTCACTCACTCACTCACTCACTCACTCACTCACTCACTCACTCACTCACTCACTCACTCACTCACTCACTCACTCACTCTTTTTCTTGTGATCAGACACAAGTTGCAGATGCAGTTTTATCAGAATCATCATTTGGAAAATGAAACTTTCATTGATCCATAGAGCATTACAGCACAGAAACAGGCCCCTTCTAGTCCCTCTACCTGCACCTAGTCCATAGCCCTCCATACCTCTCCCATCCATGTACCTGTCCAAATTTTTCTTACATTCACATTCACCACCTCATTCCACACTCCTACTACTCTGTGTGAAGAAGTCCCCTCTCATATTCCCCTAAATTTTTCCTCTTTTACTCTTAACCTATGTACCCTGGTTTGTATCTCACCCACCTTCAGTGGAAAAAGCCTATTTAAATTTACTCTGTCTATCCTCCTCATATTTTTAAATACCTCTATCAAATCTCCCCTCATTCTTCTATGTTCTAGGGAATAAAGTCCTAACCTGTTTAACCTTTCCCTGTAATTCAGTTCCTGAAGTCTGGGCAACATCCTAGTAAATCTTCTCTGCTCTCTTTTAATATTAGTGATCTCTTTTCTGTAGTTAGGTGACCAGAACAGCACCCAATACTCCGAATTTGTCTTCACCAAAGCCCTATACAACTTTACCATAACATCCCAACTCCTATACTCAATACTTGGATGTATGAAGGCCAATATGCCAAAGGCTCTTTACAACTTTATCTCCCTGTGATGCTATGTTAAAGGAATTATGTATCTGTATCCCCAGGTCCATCTGTTCTCAGTTAATACCCTACTATTCACTGGATATGTCCTTTTTTGGTTTGTCCTTCCAAAATGCAACACCTCACAATTGTCTGCATTAAATTCCATTTGCCATTTTTCATCTCATTTTTCTAGCTCATCCAGATCCCTTTGGAAGCTTTGAAAACCTTCTTCAGGGTCCACAACACCTCCAATCTTAGTGTCATCTGCAAATTTTCTGATCCATTTTACCATGTTATTATCCAGATCACAAATATAGATGACAAACAACAATAGTCGCAGCACCGATCCCTGAGGCACACCACTAGTCACAGGCCACCAGTCTGAGAAGCAATCATCTACCGCTAATCTCTGTATTCTGCCATCCAGACATTGTTGAATTCAGTTCATTACTTCCCCATGAATACCAAGCAACTAAACCTTCCTGACTAACCTCCCATGTAGGATCTTGTCCAAGGCTTTACTAAAGTCCATGTAGACAACATCCACAGTCTTTTCTTCATCAGCTTTACAGGTAACCTCATAAAATATTCTTATGTTTGGTTAAACACGACCTACCACGTACAAAACCATATTGACTATCCCTAATCGTCTTCTGGATATCTAAATAATTGTATATCTGATCTCTTAGAACACCTTCCAATAATTTACCTACTATTGATGTCAGGTTCACTGGCCTATAATTTTCAGGGAAACTTTTGGAGCCTTTTTTAAACAATGGAACCATGTGAGCTACCCTCTGATCCTCCAGCACCTCATCCCTCGATAAGGACATTTAAATATTTCTGCTAGAGCCCCTGCAATTTCTACACTAGCCTCCCTCAAACTCCAGGCAGGTATCTTGTCAGGCCCTGGGGATTTATCCACCCTTATTTGCTTTAAGACAACAAGCACTTCCTCCTTTTTAATCTGTATAGGTTCCATGACTTCACTGCTTGTTTTCCTTACTTCCCATGACTCTGTCTGTTTCCTAAGTGAATACTGATAAAAAACAATTTAAGATCTCCCCCATCTCTTTTTGTTCCAAACAAAGCCAACAACTCTGATTTTCAAGGGGACCAATTTTGTCCATTGAATATCCTTTTGCTCTTAATATATGTGAAGAAATCCTTAGGATTTTTCTTCACCTTTGTCTGTCACAGTGACCTCGTGTTTTTTTCAGTCTTGCTGATTTCTTTCTTGAGGTTTATCTTGTATTTTTTTCATACACCTCAAGTACCTCATTTGCTTCATGTTGCCTTCTTCTTTGGCTTGGCTTCGTGGACGAAGATTTATGGAGGGGTAATGTCCACGTCAGCAGCAGGCTCGTTTGTGGCTGACAAGTCCGATGCGGGACAGGCAGACACGGTTGCAGCGATTGCAAGGGAAAATTGGTTGGTTGGGGTTGGGTGTTGGGTTTTTCCTCCTTTGTCTTTTGTCAGTGAGGTGGGCTCTGCGGTCTTCTTCAAAGGAGGTTGCTGCCCGCCGAACTGTGAGGCGCCAAGATGCACGGTTTGAGGCGATATCAGCCCACTGGCGGTCGTCAATGTGGCAGGCACCAAGAGATTTCTTTAGGCAGTCCTTGTACCTCTTTGGTGCACCTCTGTCTCGGTGGCCAGTGGAGAGCTCACCATATAACACGATCTTGGGAAGGCGATGGTCCTCTATTCTGGAGACGTAACCTACCCAGCGCAGCTGGATCTTCAGCAGCGTGGATTCGATGCTGTCAGTCTCTGCCATCTCGAGTACTTTGAATATTCCTCAAAAACCAAGGTTCCCTATGCCTGTGAACCTTGCCTTTAATCCTGACAGGAGCATATAAACTATGTACTCTCAAACTTTCACCTTGGAAGGTCCTTCACTCTTGCTGGAAGACAAGTTATCCTAATCCATGTATTCTTGATCCTTTCTCATTTCTCAAAATGAGCCTTTCTTCAATTTTGAATCTGATCCAATGCCCAGGCCTATCTTTCTCCATAATTAAATTTATACTAAAGGAATTGTGATCTCTGAACCCAAAATATTTCCCTACACATTTATCTGTCACTTGTCCTGTCTCGTTACCTAAAAGGAGATCCATTATTGCACTCTCTGTAGTTGGTACTTCTATATATTGATTAAGAAAGCTTTTCTGAACACATTTGACAAACCCGAAGCCATCCAGCCCTTTTACAATATGGGAATCTCAGTCAATATGTGGAAAATTAACATCCTCTAGTATCATAACCTTATGTTTCCAGGAGCTGACTGCTATCTTTCTACAGATTTTCTCCTCCAATCCTCATTGACTATTGGGCGGAATATAATACAACCCCATGAGTGTGGTCATACCTTTCCTGTTCTTCACCTTCACCCACATAGCTTCAGTAGATGAGCTCTCTGGTCTGTCCTCCTGAGTACAGCTGTGATATTTTCCCTGATGAGTATTGCCTTTCCTTCCCCTTTCATTCCCCCATTCTCTTGTGTCTAAAGTAATGGAAGTCCAGAACATTGAGTTGCCAGTCGTGCCCCTCCTGAAGCTAAGTTTCACTAATTGCCTCAATGTCATAATTCCATGTGTCAATCCTCTCTTTGAGCTCATCTGCCTTTTCTACAATACTCCTTGCATTGAAATAAATGCATTTTAGAAAATTTCCACCATGTACAACCTATTGACTTCTAACAGTGCATGCAATTTTCACATAATCTTTTCCCTCTTCCACTCCTCTATCTGTTCTGGCACTCTGGTTCCCATCCCCCTGCAAATCTAGGTTCAACCCTCTGGAGCAGAAGTAGCAAACCTTTCCACATGGTTATTAGTTTCCCTCCATTTCAGAACCAAACTGTCCCATTGGAACAGGTCCCACCTTCCCTGAAAGAGAACCCAATGATCTAGAAACCTAAAGCCCTCCCTCCTGCACCATATCTTCAGCCACATGTTAAACTGCATTGTCCTCCTATTTCTAACTTCACTAGCACATGATACGGGTGGCAATCCTGACATCACAACCCTGTATGTCCTGTTCTTCAACCTAGGGCCCAACTCCCTGAACTCCTCTTGCAGGACCTCACCCTTCATACCCACAACATTGGTCCCTACATGGACCACAACATCTGGGTGCTCACCTCCCTCCTGGGAATCCCATGAACTTGGTCTGAGATATTTTGGACCCTGGCACCTGGGAGGCAACATACCATCTGGGATACTTGGTCTTCTCCACAGAACCTCTTATCTGTCCCCCTAACTAAGGAATTCCCTCTAACTACAGCTCATCTCTTCTCCTCCCATCCCTTCTTAGCCACAGGACCAGACTCCATGCCAGAGACCTGATCCCCATGGCTTGTCCCTGGTAGGTCCCCCAACTCCAACAGTATCCAAAATTATATTTTTCTGTTATTGAAGCCACAGGGGTGCCCTGCACTCCCTGGTTGTTCACTTTCTCTCTCCTGACTCACCCATCTACCCTCCTCCTGCCTCTCCACTCCTGTCAATCACCCCCTCTGCCTCCTGAATTCATCCAACTTCAACTCCAATTCCTTAACCCAGTATATCAACACCTGCAGCTGGATACACTTCTTGCAGATGAAGTCATCAGGGATGCTCCTGGATCCAAGATGACCCACATTCTGTAAGAGGAGCATTCCCCTGCCTTGGCTGCCATTCCCACTCTTTATGATTAGAGGAACAAAATATATCTAAAACCTGCCCTTACCTGTGCCTACCTGCTGAATCCTTTTTCTTCCTTGAAAAGGGTGGCTCTTTATTCAACTCTTAAAATCCTTCACCTCTTACCTGTTCTCGCCAAAGCTTTACCACTCTGACTCAGCCCACTTTGATGATGACCGCTCCTTCATTTAGGAATACATTCAACACCATTTTATGTTTAGTAGCCCCTTCATTTTAATTGTTGCTTTTTGCATTTGGAGTTTGGATTGATAATGTCAGGGGATTTATTTTTCATTTGCATATAGTTCTGAATGACATAATGCAAAGTAACAATAATGGAATGAATAGTGATAGCCCCTGAAATGATCTTTCGGAAAATAGGTATTTGAACAGAGAGGTCTGGAATTTATTTGAACAGTCAGAAGGTCTGGAATTTATTTGAACAGTCAGAAGGTCTGGAATTTATTTGTAGTGCTCTTAAATTTTTATCAGAAGTATCCATGGAATAACTCATAATGACTTTTACATATCCTGTTTATAGGACAAATATCCTTTGAGAATTTAATGTCAGTGAGGCATTCTCACCTTTTTTTTTCCACTTTGGAAACAGACATGCAACAAAAATGAACCATTGAAATTTATAATCACATCAATAACTGGTGTCAGTTGTAGGTCAACTGAAGCATTTTTGCTTTTGATTTTGCAGGTTGTGGGTCAAAGTCCCACTTAACTGATTTGAGCATAAAATCTCGGCTGATACACTCATGTAGTACACGTGCCTAAGCTTTTATCCGGGATTGTTGGGACCTGACACCTGCTGTTATTGAAATCTACTGGATTTCAGTATCATTTTGATTTTGGTTCCTTTAAGCCCGCCTGCCAGTGTCACGCTGCTGTCTCTCCCCCACCTTTGCCTGCCTGTGTTGCATTGCCGACTCTTCCCCGCCTCTTGTTTGCCCGCCTGAGTCATGCTGGCGTCTCTCCCCCTCACCCGCCCAAGTCGCCATGCCATCTCTCCTGCCCCCTGCCCATGTCACGCTGCCATCTCTCTCTTCCCCCACCCCCCACTGCTGTACCGATGCCAGGGGAACAGCCCCCTTTTCAGTTCCCCGGCGCTGGTACAGCAGTTTCAGCTGTGTGAGAGATTATGGGTAGCGACGACAGCCATTAAGCCGCTGCATCACGATGCTGGTTGGACATCAGTATATGGCAATTTGGAGGCCCTTACAAAGTAGTGGAATGACACAAGATAGTCCAAGATGGGTTGAGTAAGGATCATGCTTGATAAGTAGTATACTTATAAAGTAGTAATACCACTAATTAGCGATGTGGAACGCGGCGAGTCATGTTTGGTGCCAAACTCCATCTTTGATGAGCAGATGTCAGAAAAAACTGCCAGTTTTTGGAGGTTGCTGGGTTTTCGGAATTCTGGATAAAAAAAGGTTAGGCACCTTAACTGAGGGCAGAAGATAAAGCAAAACAATAAATTCAGCAAGGCTTACAATATTCATATGACTGTCGGTGTGTATATGTGTGATTTAGCACCCAAACTATTTTCTGCCCATGTACTGAATTTCTAGAATATTCTAATATTAGTTTATGCCATTAAGCTGCTCCCATCATGATGCTGTGAAACAATGTGCTGGTTTAATTTGCTTGGTAATGCTCTGCCAAATCCAAGGGTATGCAAAGAGAGATAACAACATGGGTTCAGGGTGTTTTGCTAGAGGTCAGTTTTAAATTTCTTACATGATTTGATTAATGTGACATTTTTTAAAAAAGAAAAAAATTAGAACCTGTGGTGTCAGGAAAATAACAGCCTTGCAGCTAGGTCTTGTGACATCTTGAAGTGTTGTTTAATTATTCATTTTATGCATCTGAACTTTAACAGTGCAATGATTAAGCACTCCTTTTGTTATTACTTTTGCTGATTTGTTACAGCATTTAATTCTGGTTTGAGGCATGGTTATTCACTGAAGCCTCTTTAGTTGAATTCAAGCTAAAACAAAATCTCCACTGCCTTTATGCCTCAGATGAAACAATAGGTGCATTTTAGTTTTAAAAGTCAGGTGGACAGCTGCCACTGAGATCAGTTGAACTGTCTGTAAAACATTGCAACAGCGTTGGGCACTTAGGAGGCAACTTAAATAAGAGCAAAAATTCACAAAGCACAAATATTACGATTCTTTGTAACTGTTTCCTCCCACCATTCGTAATGTACTGGGAGCGTAGGTTAATTGGATATAAATTGGGCCGCATAAACTCATGGGCTGAAATGGCCTGTTACTGTGCTATTATGAGCTCTGCTGTGCAAATGATTTGGATGCAAATTCCACAGACTGCACAACAGACTTTAATTAGCTTAAACGACAGTCACCTGGACCCACAGTACTTACACGGGTGTGGCGGGCCTGCGGCGGCGATGCTCTCATCCACTAGCTGGTTTCGGGTCACAGCTGCGGTCTGGGCTGTCCACGCGGAGGCCTGAGGGAGTCGAGAGTTGAAGGCTTCGGTGTAGAGGGCTGCTGCTTCCAGGGATCAGACTACTTCCACAGTTTGGGCCAGGGAGTAGATATTGTTCTCCAGCAACCTCTGTCGGATGGTTCTCGAGCGCACGCCTCGAACCCAGGCGTCCCTGACCAACCTCTCAATCTCCTTTTAGCTTACCCCAGGTTCTGCCAGACGGCTGGGCCTCATGCAGGGCTCCCAGGTAGGATTCAGCTGTCTCTCCTGGCTGTTGGGCATGAATACTCAGGAGGTACCTGGTGTAGACTGCGTTCGTTGGGGGCTTGTACATCGCCTCCAAGATGTCCATTGCTTCTGAGTATTCAGAGCAGTCCTTGAGTGCCTGGAAGGCTCGGGGACCTGACCGAGCGGAGCAGTACGAGTTTCCTCCTGTCGGAGTCTAGGATGTTGAGGTGTGCCTCGATCATGTGCCTCCAGATTTAGAAGCGTGCTTGCACTTCCGGGTGACGACGGTCAATTTCGAAGCTCCCTGCACTTAGGAGCTTCTCCGTAGCAGGTTAAAATTTAAGCTGAATAAATTGTGATGCACTGTAGTGACAGTAATCAGACACAAGATTCAAAGGCTGAAACAACAGGCTTTATTCACCTTAAAGTCTCTGCTGTAGCTAGCTGTGCCTTGCTCCTGAGTGACTAATCTCGAGAGGAGCTTGATGTGGCTTATATCCTGGGCGGCTGATTGGCAGTCAATCAGGAAGGGTTTGGTCCATTCAGGTTGACTGACTGACAGCCGGCCAGGTGTTGCCTTGTCATTCAGTGATCTTCCTCCAGGTACAGTGTCGCCCCCTGGAGTAGGCTAGTGGTGTATCACCACACAAGTACACCAGTCTGAGTATCTTTGCTGATTCCAAGTGTGTCTGACTGTCCCCCGAAGGGGCTGGTTTGAGTCTTTATATGGGCTCGTGATTGACAGCCGGCAGGTGGAGGCAGCATCCCAGGTTGCCTACCTGCAGGTAAAGTGGTTGCCCCCTGCAGTAGGCTGGTAGAAGTATCACCACAGCTATATGTTTAATTAAAAAAAAAGTTTTTAAATAGTTCTGTCATGTGAAGTGGTTACTCAGTGGGCAGAAGAAAATATTCATGGAAGTATTGAAAGCTTTCTTGAATAAAGTGCAAAGTTCCCACATTCTCCAGAAAATTCATGACCCAAAATCAAAGAGGGGAAAGATCAGGGATGTAGTGAGGCTGGAGCTTAATGGAAAACCGGTCCAGCATCTTATCAGGCCACTCTGGCACCTCGGAGCAGCATCTGGTGATGACAGCCCCTGCCCATCCGCTGAGCACTATTCCCTATTCTGGACATACCTGTTCCTTCCATGACCAGTTGACATACAGTTCGCTGTCAATTGTACAGCACCAAATAAAATGTGGCAGCCACCAAGGCCAGGTCTTGTGGGACCTCCTTGTTACCATTTTGGTGGGCTCTGGCACCTAAAAAATCAGCGCTGAAAATCTGAGAGAGACCATTTGATTCCTTCAGTGACCTTGGAACATCAGTACCATTACAATTGCAAGAGTCTAATGTAGAGATGGAAAGTGATGTTTGTTACATGAATGTGATCTATTTGTTCAATTTTTCACTCAGCCACCATCTTACCTGCACAGACAAAGGGGATTAGAATTTCCCTCAGTTTGTGTAAAGCTGGCCAATCCAAAGAGACTGCCAAGAAAAATCTTTCTGGGGTCCTATAATCTAATTGGAAGCAAATTTCCAGGTTGTTGAATTGTAGGAAAAAGTTTTTGTTTGCAAATTAGGATTTTTGGATACTTTCATCTCAGATGCAGAAGTTTTCCTTTGATTTGTACTTCTATTCCGACATTCTGATACATTGATGTTAACTAAACTGATGTGGTAAACCACTATCTGTATATTTATCTATCTGAGCTCCACCCACAGTCTCCTGAACAAAGGTAACTGTTCCACAGCCCCCTCCTAAGCTCAGGACAGTCGACCAGCATGGATATGCCTCTATTCTATTGTGAATAAAAGCCTGTCGGTTTTGCATAACTTCGTCATTTGGAGTTATTTTTTTATTTTTATTTAATTTTTTTATTTTTCACACCATAAATCACATTAACCATGGTACACACTTTTTCCTTTTCACACATATACAGTGCCATTTTCTCCCCCCCCCCTCCTCCCAACCCCCCCTCCCCACCCCTCCTCCCGTCCATTTAAGGTATACAATCTAGGATACATTTAACCAGTCAGACAATGTTGTCACTCAACAAAAATACACCAGAAATTCTACTGAGTCCATTCTTTTCATTTCCTTCTCCTTCCATCAACTTAGGTAATGACTGTCCCCGGTAGGTTTTCGCTATTGTATTTAATGTAAGGCTCCCATATTTGTTCGAATATTTCAATATTATTTCTTAAACTATATGTTATTTTTTCCAATGGAATACATTTATTCATTTCTATATACCATTGTTGTATTTTCAAATTATCTTCCGATTTCCATCATGGTGCATCAATTTTATTCACAATAAATTTTGACAATGGAGCAGAATCTGAGGCAGAGGAGCTGGAAATCAATCCTCAATTGCCTGAGGCATCTACCTGCTTTGAACTCTGCCTGTGCTGCATCGAGCCATTCCTGCAGGCATCATTAGGTCAAGAATGACAAACCACAGGAAGTGCACTCTCAGGTTGAGCCTCTAGTGTACTCGATGATCAAGGTTGCCGTTACGTATCCAGAGGTGACTGACATCTTGAAAGTCCAGTGCCTGAGTAAAGTAAATTAAGTCTATGCAAGACACCTTCTGGTGACCTGTAGAATCGAGCGCCAAGTATCTCCAGGCCCTGCGAACCCTATGACAGCCGTAGAGAACACGGAGGACCTGATTAGAGATGCATATGTTGCAGACATCAGGTCCTATTACATCCATCAGAGACTGTTAGAGGGTGGTCAAATTGGCAGGCACACAGGTTGTGGCTCTCCAGAACATGGAGGCCTTATTGGCTGACAACATGGCCGCCACCATCACGTCCCACCAACGACCTGACCATGGCAGCCATATTTCACAAGTGCCAAATGCTACCATCACCATGTCTGGTCAGTGACTCAACCATGGCCACTGTACTCTGTGAGCACCTGAACTGCTACTTTTGCAGCTTGGGCAAGAATGCGAGGAAATACTGCCCAGCGAAATATGTGGTGAGCTGCCATCTTGGATGTCACCATCCCCAGGAACCAACAGTGCCAGGTGAGAGTCATGGGGGCTACCATCTTGGACACCATCTTTGAGACCCAGCCATGCGTGCAAGTCATGAGGGCCGCCATCTCTGAGATACTGCAGCGCTACGTGCAAGCCACGGGGGCCGTTATCTTGAATGCTGCATCCCCTGACCGAACACATGATTGATCCTCTGCATCGACAAACAGCAACCTGATATTGGCTTCCATCATGTTGGACCAGGATAATCCTAATCAACTTGCCAGGACAATGATGGACATTCAGGTAAATGGCCATGTGACAAGTTGCCTGTCTAATAGTAGGAGCATGAAGAGCTTAATCTACCCTGACACGGTACAGCGCTTCTCCCTCATGGTAAGGCCAATAAGCCAAAAAGTCTCCTTAGCCTCCAAATTGTATATGACCGATGTCCGTTGCTACTGCATTGTGACCCTGACCATGCGGGGTATGGGCTATAAGGACTTCAAACTCCTAGTGATGCCACAGCTGTGTGCTGCTGTGCAATTGGGACCGGACTTTCAATGTCACCTTAAAAGTGTGATGATGGAATACGACGGGCCGCATTTCCCCCTCACTGTCTGTAAAGGCCACTTGCCCCTTTGAATGACCAAACATAGATTTCAAAAGACCGCTCCCCTACTCGACTGCATAGAGTACTTCCTCAATGTAATTGATGAGTACTCGTATTTTCAATTTGCCATTCCCTGCCCAGACATGATAGTTGCCATAGTCATAAAGGGCCCTATTTGGCTTCCACTGTTATATTCATAGTGACTGGGGACCCACCTTTATGAACAATGAGCTGCACCAGTACCTGCTGGACAGAAGCATCGCCACGAGTAGGACCACCAGCTACAACCCCCAAGGGACCAGGCAGATGGAAAGGGAGGAAGCCACAATCTGGAATGTTGTCCTCCTAGCCCTGTGGTCTGCAGGCCTCCTATTTCCCACTGGCACGAGGTCCACGCTGAGACACTCCACTCAATAAGGTGAGTCCTATGTACTGCCAGCTATCCCACACCACAAGATTGAATATTTTAATTTCCAAGCAAGTCTGCTGCAGGGACAATGCTGCCAGCATGGCAGATGTCCTCAGGGCCTGTCCTACTCCAGAAACTGGTCAAAAGGTCCATCTCCATGCCAATCCACAATAGCCTAATGGGCACAAAGACATGGTCTCTATTAGGGATCTAGTGCCTAGGGGCTCCGGAAACCATTACTGATCACCCTGCACCCCTTTCCCCTCTCGCCATCCATGATGCACTTGGGCCATGGCAGAATACCCCAGCCCAAATAGATAGGATGCCAAACTTGATGCCACACCCACCAAGCCAATGCCGATGACTGCATACAGGCACCCCAGACTGTCCAGGACTCCATTGCTGTGCCACAGTCACAGCTGGTACTACAACGGTGGCAGCGGCAAATCAGACCGCCCGAGAGACTTAATTTGTGATTGTATCTAACGCACTTCACCCTGCTGGATTCTTTTTAAAAACTAGAGGTGAATGTGGTAAACTACTATCTGAATATTTATCTGTTGAGACACACCCATTGGCTGGCTGTACCTGATACTCCACCCTCAGACTCCTGAACAAAGGTGACTGTTCCATAGCCCTCTCCCCAAATCAGGACAGTCGACCAGCATGGACGTCTCCATTCTATTGTGAATAAAACCCTGTCAGTTTTGCATAACTCCTAGAGTTATTGATGGTGCATCATCTGAACAAAGAGAGCTGCGTTCTTCCAGATGATACTTACACTTGATTTCATCATGGATGACCTAAGACAAATTTCTCCTTTTAGGTGACGAATGGTTTTCGTAATGTCCCAAAACAGGCACTCCATCGATGTGTTCTTGTTAAAGCCAGAGTTGGACATAGCACACATACAAAAATTATAACCCCCAGTTTACTGGAAAATTACCCTTTATGAACAACTGCTAATCATCCTGAGTACCAAGTGAGAAGCTCAACTCTACTGGTCCAAACACAGCAATCAAGATTGGACTCTAACTTTAGGATCAATCAGTTCCAAGTGAGGATGGGCAGCAGGCAGATATTCCCTGCAGAGCTTCCTGGCTCACATTATCTCCCCTCAGTTTTTGAATTGACATTTCATTGTAGCTGGACTGGTCAATATTTGATGACAGAGGAAAAGGGCTCAAGGTGAGAGGAACCAGGCACTACAGTGGGTTATTCTTCTCGTAAAGTCCGGAAGACTGGTCCGAGCTTCATCAAAAATAATTTTGGCAGTCAACTTTTTCAGGGAGCTTGCCAAACTGGATTCTTACACTTATATTCCACTTTGTAGACCATTAAAATTGCAAGAGTCCATGGTGGAGGTGGAGTGTGATGTTAAATCTTTGTTCATTTTTCACTGGACTGCCATCTTACCTGTACAGACAAAGGGAACTAGAATTTTTCTCAGGCCACCAAGTGAGTTTGTTGCAGGACAAGAAGTATAAATTGCAATGGCTTTGTTACTACCCATAAGGTTAAATATATTACAGTCTTCACTAAAGTTTGTCACAGACCCTTCAACACTGACAGTCATCTCTTCTTTTGCCATCAAAATCTCGGAAATGGTAAAAAATGTTTTACTTCTGAAACTACGAAGTGGAATTAGTGTCTCTCTTTTAGTTGTTTTATCAAAGGATGGACCACATTTGTTGTTGTTACATCCTTGAATATAAATATACTTGAAGATTATCACTTCTGAAAATCAAGGAAGAAATTTAATTATTGTACGATCATTTGATTATCCTCGTGCTTAAGTTTGTCAATGATCATCTCACTATATTTTTTTCATTTGTACATGCATTCATTGTATTTTAAATGAGCCCTGTGTCTCAGGTGAGCTAATTCATTAGTTGGTCTGCTTGCTGTAAGGTATCTGTCTAATTGTCTGTTGCTCATACATTTATCATGGTGGGGAGCTGGCTGATGGAGGACCTCAGTTTTCTTCAGGCTGACTTCCAGGCCAAACATTTTGGCAGTTTCCGCAAAACAGGACGTCAAGCGCTGAAGAGCTGGCTCTGAATGGGCAACTAAAGCGGCATCACCTGCAAAGAGTAGTTCACGGATAAGTTTCTCTTGTGTCTTGGTGTGAGCTTGCAGGCGCCTCAGTTTGAAGAGACTGCCATCCGTGCGGTACCGGATGTAAACAGCGTCTTCATTGTTGAGGTCTTTCATGGCTTGGTTCAGCATCATGCTGAAGAAGATTGAAAAGAGGGTTGGTGCGAGAACACAGCCTTGCTTCACGCCATTGTTAATGGAGAAGGGTTCAGAGAGCTCATTGCTGTATCTGACCCGACCTTGTTGGTTTTCGTGCAGTTGGATAACCATGTTGAGGAACTTTGGGGGGCATCCGATGCGTTCTAGTATTTGCCAAAGCCCTTTCCTGCTCACGGTGTTGAAGGCTTTGGTGAGGTCAACAAAGGTGATGTAGAGTCCTTTGTTTTGTTCTCTGCACTTTTCTTGGAGCTGTCTGAGGGCAAAGACCATGTCTGTAATTCCTCTGTTTACGCGAAAGCCCCACTGTGATTCTGGGAAAATATTCTCGGCGACACTAGGTATCAGTCAGCTCCCCACCATGTCTACCAGCCCCCTCACATCTCCATCGGGCACACAAAACTCAAAACGGTCAACCAGTTTACCTATCTCGGCTGCACCATTTCATCAGATGCAAGGATCGACAACGAGATAGACAAGAGACTCGCCAAGGCAAATAGCGCCTTTGGAAGACTACACAAAAGAGTCTGGAAAAACAACCAACTGAAAAACCTCACAAAGATAAGCGTATACAGAGCCGTTGTCATACCCACACTCCTGTTCGGCTCCGAATCATGGGTCCTCTACCAGCATCACCTACGGCTCCTAGAACGCTTCCACCAGCGTTGTCTCCGCTCCATCCTCAACATTCATTGGAGCGCCTTCATCCCTAACGTCGAAGTACTCGAGATGGCAGAGGCCGACAGCATCGAGTCCACGCTGCTGAAGATCCAGCTGCGCTGGGTGGGTCACGTCTCGAGAATGGAGGACCATCGCCTTCCCAAGATCGTGTTATATGGCGAGCTCTCCACTGGCCACCGTGACAGAGGTGCACCAAAGAAGAGGGACAAGGACTGCCTAAAGAAATCTCTTGGTGCCTGCCACATTGACCACCGCCAGTGGGCTGATATCGCCTCAAACCGTGCATCTTGGCGCCTCACAGTTCGGCAGACAGGAACCTCCTTTGAAGAAGACCGCAGAGCCCACCTCACTGACAAAAGACAAAGGAGGAAAAACCCAACACCCAACCCCAACCAACCAATTTTCCCCTGCAACCGCTGCAACCATATCTGCCTGTCCCGCATCGTACTTGTCAGCCACAAACGAGCCTGCAGCTGACGTGGACATTTACCCCCTCCATAAATCTTCATCCGCGAAGCCAAGCCAAAGATACATTTATCAGAATCCAAGTGGCAAATTTGCATGGGTTCAGAGATTTTCGAAGCCCTCTTTGGATGTGGGTTGGAATGAAGAAACAATTTCTTTTTTGTCTCAAAGTTTATTTCATGTTCTGATCGCTTTTTGCCTGAAGAATAATTTCCTGTTTATCGATCTCAGACTTGCCCTTTGTGCTTGAACTCATGTTTAACTTCCCTCAGTGTTTCCCAATAATTCAAACCCTAGGGATTAGTCTTGAACTTTTTGTTTTTATTTCCTGTAGTTCTTAATTGTCCCTTTCTCAATTGATCAGGTGTGTTCAGACTGCATTATCATATATGATATATTTGACATTTATATTCTGCTCTTAATATGCTATTAGGTTATTAAATTATTAAGATGTCTAACAAGTAATCTTTTCTCTTACTATTGAACACCACTTATGGCATATGGGTGTTATTTCTTATTTATCCTTCATCTAATAGCTTTATGCTCAGTTATCTTAGGTTTCATGTCTTTATTCAGTCAAGAATTTTGTCCAATTATCTCTTTAGTTTTTGAGTAGCTTCCACTGATTTTATCCTTTTTACTTTGGCAAATTTGACCAAGGTAAATAGTGTCACATATGTTATATTTTCTTTTACCAGGATCTTTCAGAGCTTGTATATTATGTTAATTAAGAGATAGTTGTTGACTTCAGGAGGGCCCCAGGGGACCACGCTCTGCTGACTATTATTGACTCGACCGTTGAGGTCATCAAGAGTATCCAGTTCCTTGGCAGAGAATCACCTGGTTCCTTAATACTAGCTCCACAGCCAAGAAAGCCAAGCAGTGCCTCTATTTCTGGCGAAGGCTGAGGAAAGTTCATCTTCCACCCTTCATCCTCACCACGTTCTGCAGAGGATGTATTGAAAGCTGCATCACTGCCTGGTTTGGAAGCTGTACCACCTCGGACTGCAAGATCCTACAGAGGATAGTGAAGTCAGCAGGGGTCTCTTTCTCCCATGAAGGACATCTACAATACTTGATGTAAGTGAAAGACTGTAAACATTGTGAAGGACTCCACCCACCTCTCGTGTAAACTGTTATCTCCTCTGCCATTTGGTAGAAGGTATTGTAGCACTCAGGGCCTTATATCCAAATTGAGCAAATGTTTTTTTTTCCTCCCCAAGTCATTAGGTTTTTTTTCCTCCCCAAGTCATCAGACTGCTGAATTCCCAGAACATATGTGGATGGTGTACCGTGGGCCTTTACAGTATATGTCTTAATATTTTAATATTAATGTTCTATTCTAACTTATATTTATGTAAATATGTTCCGTGGTCCTGGAGAAATGCTATAGTGTGAGCATGGTTTGAATGATAAATAACTCGACTAATGATTAGTTTCTACATTATCTACATCAAGGCACTGAAAAAATATCACCAAAATCCTTTTAATCGCTCAGCATGGATAGATAAACCAATGTCAGTGACCTCTCCCAGGTCAACATTCCCAGCATGAGACCATAATCATAGTCATCTATGTTGAGCAAGATACATTGTTCTCAATATGCTGAGATGACTTTCCCTTTGACTTCACAGATGCTGCTTCACTTGCTGAGTTCCTCCAGCAGTTATTTAATTTTGGTCCAAATTCTAGCATCCACAGTCTCTTGTGTCTCCAGGACATATTGTTCCTGAAAAAGGTTCCCACTTCTCCCAAGAAGACATGTTGTCCCAAGTTCTATTTTATGAAGCCATTAGAAGGTGGAAGGAGGAACAGACACAAGGATGTGCTTAAAGCTGTCTTGAGCGAGGGCAATATTTTCATTTACTCCTGAGAACCCATGGCCTGTGGAGAATTATTCAGGATGGTTCTGAGAACCTTGAAGCCATACACCAGATGAACGTGGAAGCTTTGAGTGAAGAGTGGAAGAGGCATATCATCTTGTGAATAGCCCACCTTCCACTTCCTCAGCTGCCTCCTGCTCTATCTGTGGAACAGTTTGTACCTTTTGGTTTTATTCACCACAAAACCAGAGTGGAAGCAAGCAAGTAATTTTTGAACCAGAAGGATTGCCTTAGAAGAAGTACAGTTCATGATGTTCTTTCTGGACATATAATCTGTCTCATGAATTGTCCACCCTTTAAATATCCATGAATGCAGAAAAATGTGTCCAGGTGGAAAAATTGCTGGCTGCTTGGTTACAGGCAGCGGAGAAATTAAAAATTGCTTCCCCCCCCCCCCAATAACTCTAAAAATAAAGCCGTGAAGGAATAATATGTTATCAGTAAATTTGCCTCACTGATATTCTGCTGGCGATGTAGTATTGTGCAAGTAACTCAACCCTTGAGAGATGTAAAAGACTATTATTTTAATAATTTCTTCAATCCTGCTTTAAACACCTGCAGCAGAAACTCTCTGATTCACTTGCTGTATATTTTAGAAGTGAATGAAGTAATTTAATAAATATTTTCCTTTAAAATATGAGGAAGTTTGCAGAAGTCAATATGTGGTTCCGCAATAAATAATGCATGATATAAAAATGTGAGATTTAATGTAGAGATCAAAGTATAAAAGCCTTGCAGATAGTCCATCTGTTCCACTTCAGGACAACACTGGGAACACTTTGATATTTAAATAATATTTAAACATATTTTGTGAATATTTATGAGAGCAAATTACATGGTTCATATTTGAATTTTAAGTAGCACAAAAAAATTGGACATTCAGGTATAAAGTTACTGTTGGTTGCATGAAGAAAAGGTTGAATGTTGAATAGGCATTGAGATGATATATTAAAGGGCATTTTATTAAGAAAAACATTGGTGGGGAACTTCATCAGATAAGATTCTATACTGCTGCAAAAAGTTCACCACAAAAACATGCAACGTAAAAGGAGGCTGTTCAACATAGCAAATTTGTCTTTGTTCTTTGAAAGTTCTTCAATTTCTACTACTCCCCAATATTTCTCAAGACATTTGATGTTCCTTTATTGTCATGTAGCAGGACAGAACATGTAATATCACCTTTTGCCTGATGTAAAGCAGGACATAGAGTCACCATTAATATCTCCTGGTGTCCCTTACAGTCCAAAAGAAAGAGAAGCAAAGTCCTTTCAGAGTCACCAAGTGTTGGTGGATTAGCCTCCAACGATCCCACAGTCTCTGAAGCCACACAGTCTCCCGTTTGATCCAATGGCAACCAGAGCTCCAGATTCAAACTTCTGACTTGATCAGGAAGCCCTTCCTGCCCTCTGCTCATTCTCGAATCCCGGTTCTGATACCTGGTTTCCATGAGCCAGTTGTTAGCAGCCCACAGCTCACATAGATCCCCCGACTGCAAGTCAGCCACACTCTGTGTGTGCCCTTCAGCCACTGTGCCCCTGGCTGGTCCTGTGGGTTCATCTCGTTCTTCTCAACAGGGGATGTTCTCCCTGTTTCTGGCGCCCTGCACCATTCCACTGCTTCTTGGACTCTGCAATCCCTTAAGGCTACTTCCGAGCTAAGCGCCCCCATCTTGGGCACAAACCTGTGGTTCCAGGATTTTATTTTAAAACCATCATTGACTCCACTAACAGGCCATTTAATGCCTCTATGGAACCACTGATATTAGAAAAAAGTGGCTGAACCCTTCAGAGAAGCATAGCACGAAGCTGAGCACATTCCAGGGCAGAGAATGAAATGCAGAATACATGGATAAAAGTCCATTCCCTGGCCAGACAGGGAGCATTTAGTTCTGCATGTATATCCAGTGTGGAAATAATAAATAAGACCCTTTCCAACAGTAATAACTCCATATTTGATGAGACCTCAGAACAATGATTAAAATATTCTTTCACATTTTTAAAGTTCTGTGCCATGAAGACATGAAGAAGCTAATGTTAACCAAGTAGGGGCAGATTATGGAGCACTGTGCCTTTAAGGAATGTGGGACAGCTTCATCACGCATTTCATTGTCATCACTCTCAACCCAAAAGATGCACTGCAGGCCATGAACGGTAAGAACAATGACAGCTGGAAGATTTGGATAGGAGAACTCCGAGAAGATGGGATGCGGTGGTCCTGGCAACTGAAGGAGAGTTGGCGGTTACTGGAAGAGCGAGACGAGAACAACTGGTATGACTAGGAAGACCGTGACTGCTACTTGGGTGGGTTCCAGAGTCAGAGCAGTGGCTGCAAATACTCGGGTAACCAGGGTAACAACTAATACCAGCATGTGTCCAAAAGATAGGGGTGTTGAGTACCAGTGATGATCTTCCACTTGCTGTTTCTGAATGGTCTCTCCAGAATTCAATCGATCTCGATTGTTTGGGACACTACCTAACTCTCCCATCTCATCCTTTCCAGTCAGCATCTCTTGCAGTAATTGGGGAAAACCTGTTCTGAAATCTCCACTTTGAATAGACCCATAGTGACTTCCTCTCCGAGGTAACTTTCTTGGGACAGGGTTGAGAATCAGAATTTATTGACATGAACAAGTCATGAAATATGATGTATTGAAGCAGCATCAAGAGTGAAAACATTCATATTATAACCATCTTAAAGCATTACTATAAATAAAAAAAATAGTGTATGAAAAGTAAAGCTGTGACTTTGGTTCATTGATTATTCAGGGATCTGATTGCAGCGGGGAAGAAGCTGTCCTCGTGCCGCTGTGTCCTCGTGCCGCTTTTGGCTCCTGTATCTTTTTCCTGATGGAAGCAGAGTGAAGAGGGCATGGCCTGGGTGGTGGGCCCCTTGAGGATAGAGGCTGCTTTTTTAAGATACAGCCTCGTGTAGATGCCCTCGATGAAGTGAAGTCTGGTGCCTGTGTTATCGCAGTCCAAGTTAACAACCCTCTGGAGTTTGTTCTTTTCCTGAGACTTGGTGCCTCCATACCAGGCAGTGATGCCACCAGCCAGAATGCTCTCCACCTGTAGATGTTTTCGAGAGTTTTCGGTGACATACTGAATCTCCTCAGAAACCTCATAAAGTATGGATTGCTGGTGAGCCTTCTTTGTGATTGAATCAACATGGAGGCTCCAGGACAGATCCTTGGCAATGTTATACCCAGGAACTTGAAGTTATTGACCCTCTCCACTACTGAGCCCTCATTGAGGACTGGATCATATTCCGCTGACTTCCTTCGGAAGTCCACAATCATCTCCTTAGTTTTGGTAATGTTGAATGTAAAATTGTTGTCGTTACACCATTAAACAAGCTGATCCATCTCCCTCCTGCACATTTCCTCATTGCCATTTGTGATTTTGCTGATAATTGGCAAACTTATAGATAGATTTGGAATTGTGCCTGCAAAATGAAACCCATTATCTCTATGCAATGTCTGACACACTCTAAACCTTGGGAAAATTTCTATCATAAAATCTTTTGGACACTTTGTGACTTCTGCAAACTTCCTCATATTTTAAAGTCATGGGTGCATAATGAGTAGAACAGTGAGCTAAACACATGTCCTTGGGATGCATCTGTGTTGATAATCAGTGAAGAGGAGACATTGTTTCCAATTTGTACTGACTATGGTCTACCAATGAGAAAGTCAAGGATCCAATTGCAGAGGGTGGTACAGAGGCCTAGAGTTTGTAGCTCCTTGACCAGCTCTGAGGGAATGATGGTATTGAAGGCCGAGCTGTAGTTGATGAAGAGCAGCTGCGTGTATGAATTGCAGTTTTTGAGGTGATCCAGATCTGAGTGGAGGACCAGCGATATTGCTGTGGAGAGATTGTGATGATAGGTGAATTGTAGTGGGTCCAGATCTTAGCTTAGATAGGAAGGCCAGAAGTGCAATTGGACAGACACCTGGGATGACTGGGCTGTCAAAAGAAATCATTCAACTCTATCAACAGTGCATAACAAGCTGAACTCTAAGAATTTGTGGAGGAATGCATACTGTGCAAAAGGCAAGTGGCCAATACCTACACCATGTATGCCTGGGGGATAATTGATAACTGGGGTAAGGTTTAGGCTAGTTGAGGTTCCTCACTGCAGGAGGAAACCATGTTAGAAATGTGCGCGAATTTAGAAAATAGTTTGAAGCCATGAAACTACATCCAAATTGCCAGTGGTAAACTGTGAGCACACGAGGTACTGAACCAGTGTCCACTGGTAATGATCATGCTGGCAAGGCTGCGAAAACTGCAGCTGAGAGATTTGGTAACTGGCAGGAGTTCTGGCCTTGGGCAAATCAAGTAGCATTGTTAGAAGTAAAAGGTATTTCTGCAGAATTTGATTAAAGCCGCAACAATTGGTGAGAAAGAAGACTGGGAAAGCAAAGGGTGCACCATAGACAAATTAGTAACCCTCTAAGGACATTAAGTACAATGACAGGGAAAATTGTGATGTTCAGCTCATTAATGCAGGAAATTTACAGAGAGCTCATGGAGCGAGCTACTCTGCAAGGGAGAAGATGATGATTAAAATTTGGAACCATTGCTTCATACTAAAATTGACTGAACATTTGAACAATATTATCTTGAGATGCTAAATTTGCCAGGAAACAGAGAGGAATTCTGACTGCCCCAATCTCTAAACCACCACTGGCAGGTCCATTTACTCACTTAGTAATGGACTATGTAGATATGGTCAACTATACAGAAGGAAACCGCTACTGCTGAGAAACAACAGTTTCTCGAGGTGATTTGATGCATTTCCCATCCGCATGCAGATGCCAAAACAGTAGCAAAAGCTTTTGTGTTAGAAATTTTCCCAAGGTTTAGAGTGTGTCAGACATTGCATAGAGATAATGGGTTTCATTTTGCAAATGAATTTACAGACACATTGTGTAAAGTTGTGGGAATTACACAAATTCTCTTGTGTGTATCATCCACAATTAGCTGGCACAGTACAAAGGTGTAATGGTAGCTTGACAGCTATACTGGCAAAAATTTGTAGACAGAAAAGATTAAATTGGGTCCAATGCTTACTGCTAGTACTCATGGCCATGAGAAATAGTAGAAATAGATGAACCCATTTAACTTCCACATGAGATGGTTTCTGGAAGGGTGATGTCAATGCCAATGACAAAGCCCAGTAGCAATGAGGTAAGTTTAGAAATGTCAGAAGAACTAGGAAAGTACTTGAAGGGATTAAGTTTACCTGTCAGATCTGTTTACTCCCAGGAACAGGAAGCACAAGAACCCCCACTGGAAGACTGAGCTGCTAGTGAACCCCAGAGACTGAGTGTACGTGAATAAGTTTAGGAGGAATTGGAAATAGCCCAGACAAATCGGTCCATTCCAGATGATCCTGCCGACATCCACTGTCATTAAGATTTTAAAATTTAGACAAACAGCACGGTAATAGGCCATTTCCGCCCATGAGTCTGTTCTGCCTAATTTACACTCAATTAACCTACAACGCCTGGTACGTTTCGAACGGTGGGAGGAAAGTGGACCCACAGGGAAAACCTACGCAGACACAAGGAGAATGTAGAAACTCCTTACAGACAGCGTGGGATTCAAACCCTGGTCCCAATTGCTCATGTTGTAAACATGTTGCGCTAACTGCTATACCAACTGTGCTGCCCTAAAGGAGATGGGTCTATGGATTTATCTCAACCAATGTCAGAGAGTCCCACCAGCTGGGGAACAAGAGCATGAGAAAGAAGGAGAAGGAGAACACATTATCAAAGTGGTTACAAAAACAAGAGACAAAGCTTAAATTTGGTTTTATTTGTTCTATAATTTATGTTTATTGTTTCTATTGAGTATAGTTGTGGAGCCCTCATAGGAAAAGGGAAAATAAGAAGCAAATGGGTATCTGTGGGTTTTAAATGCAAAGTCTCCATTTTAAGAGAGGAAGTGAGAGAGAACAGCTGGTTGAAATTTATGCAGTGGCTATAAAAAGGAACCACAGGGAACAAAGGAGCATTTATGATTTACCAGAATCCAAAACATAAGGTTTGCACTAATCCCACATGTGGAGGAAAATTTGGTGCCAGAATTGTTATGGAAAAAGAGGGAGATAGCTCAATTCCATAACATAAAATAACTTCACTAGAAAATTTCACTGGGCAACAAATTGGGAATCAGGTTATCCCCTTGTTATGGGTAACTTTCTTAGCTGATCACATAGATAATGCCAGTTACACCACGTCAACATTTGCAAATCCTACTGTAAAAGGATTTCAGATTTTAACAGCCACCCAGTAACTGCAACTGTCTAACCTTCCTGAAACATGAGATGATAATATTTTGGCAAAACAGGCAGGACTTGGTGTTGCACTAAATTTGACAGGTGAAGCATGTGTCAAGCTGATTCCAGATTCAGAAGATAACATGACAAACATTCTTAGTGCATTTGGCTCATCTAAAGGCACAGAAAAATCATTCTCTGGTTGGATCACTGATCATTTAGATCCCTGGGGAGCCATGCTAATGAAAATCTTGATTCCCATAGTTGTTCTATTGGGCATGGCTGTTTGTGGATGTATCATAGTACTAACATGTGCAAGAACCATGTTGGCCCATTGGCTAGGAACATTGTTAGGAGGAATGGGTACGATGATTGAATGGAATGAAGATACAAGGGAGAGTGTCCACTTGTGTGATTATACAGGTGGGGGAAAAGCAATCATGTCCATGTCTGAGAATATATTTGACACGATCCATTAGATCGAAATTCATTTTAGTATTTTCAGTTTAGATGTTGCTAATCCATTCATCTGCCAAGAAAACTGTAATAGTGATTTTATCACTGACCTAGAGGATGTAACTTTTAATGTTTACCATATCTGTATGAGACTGTGAAAGTCTCATATGGGTAAATGTGGAAGTAAGGGTCTGTGCCTATATGTGCCTTGTGGCTTTTTGAAAAAAATGCTGATAAGGTTGTAAATACTTTAGGACAGTGAGGGGGGTCCCAGGTTGTGTGTTGTCTGGCAATGACTGGCAAGCTGAAATTCTACTCGCCCTGCCAAGGGCAGCAAGAAGTTTTGGAATGTGGTTGCTTTTTAACAGGAGCCTGGCTGATAAATTTCCAACAGTCCTGTTTCTCTCTCGAATCATGTGAATTACAAGAATTATGGAAACTGTAACAGTAAAAATATTTGAGTGGAGGGGGATGTGTTTGTGTGATTTGTCCATAATATGGTGCATCATGTCAATGGACGTTGCATTGCTCAATGCTGATAGGATAATGCTTGCCACCTCGGAGGTGACTATTTTGAGATTGGTTAGTGACAGATAGTTTTGGGGAGTTTAAACCCGTGCATTTGTATGTTTGATGAGCTTTATGATCCCCTACGGGTGTGATGGCCCTTCTGCTAAGCTTGTGTATAATAAGAGTATCGGGAATCTAAAGTGACTGAATCCTCCATTTCATAAGGTATGTTTGCTGAATAGAGCACTGCCTGACCTGGATGACCTTGATGCGTTATAATTATAATAGTTTATTCCAAGGAAGTTTATTCCAAAAGCCTCTGATAATGTTGACCATATTTTTTTTTCTTTGGCTTGGCTTCGCGGACGAAGATTTATGGAGGGGGTAAAGGTCCACGTCAGCTGCAGGCTCGTTTGTGGCTGACAAGTCCGATGCGGGACAGGCATATAATAGTAATCTAAGTGCCTCATTAACAGCAATATTTTCATTTGATCAACCTCAAGATTTACTACTTTGATCATTTGTTTCCTTGAGAAATATAGGAATGTGAAACAAAAGATATTTTTAAAATGCTGTCATATTTGCCACATTTTTATTGTTCAACGTTTCTATTATATAAGAATGGAATTTGCCATGAAAAGGTTTCTGTACTGCCTACATAATCACGTAATACCAGGAAGAGAAATTGCAGCTTGTGTGCCTTTCTGCTTCTACTTTGCACATAAATAAATTAATCAGATTAACACATGGATCATATGTGGAATGTCACTTTTATATATCTTGCCCTCAGTTGTAAATGCACAATTTGATTAAAAAATGGAATGCTAGATGTAATTATGGAATTGCTACTGGAGATGAGTCTAAAAAGAGATATAGACCTGCAAAACAAGACTGAGAAATTTATGAAATTGATTGTTCAGCATTCTATTAGAGAGAGAGGGATTAGAATTTAAAATCTTCAGATATGCAATGTTTATATTCTTAAATGACTTTATGTTGAAAATGTGGCATCTGGATACAGTTTAATATTACTTGAAGTGAAGAAATGAACAAAAGATAACTAAAAGTAATTATCAGTGAGTTTCCTGCACTTCGTTGCCCTCCACTCTAAACCTGGCAGTTTTGGGAAGATTTAATGAGAAACCTAATATTAACAAGGGAAACCTGGGCAGTGTGGGTACGTATTTAGCTCCCCATTCTACTATATGAAGAGAAATACCAGGGTCCAATCTGTAATGCAGAGACTCCTCAATTCCCTTGCTTTTACTGTTTTCTTCAGAACATCCTGACTAAAGGTCAACTCTATTTAAAAAAATCTTTATACATCATGATGAGGTCCACTTGCATCAGGGAAGGTGATGTATTTCACTGCACAGGAAATGCCAGTCCTTATATGACCTGTCACATTTGGGGATGACAAACTATCAGTCTGGTTTTATTGGTGGTGAAGTGGTGATGAAGCCAATTTCCTTGTCCTGTGGGATAGGAGTAGGTTGACGGGGTGCCTGGATGGGCACATTGTGAGGTTGTGTGGTTCTTCCAAGGTTTAGGCTGGGTTTCTGAATGTTCCAATTGCCTGGGCCTGAGACACCAACCCCAAAACTTTTTCTTCACATTTAAAATCCTGACTCCTGCAGCACATCTGTCAATATTCCCAACATCTAATAAAAATTAAAAAAAAACATCCAACAGCAATGATTTGGAACAGTGGAGCCCCTTTTTCCTTTACATTAGCTTTCTGCAAAATTGACTCAGGAAGGGGTAATAAAGTCAAAGAATTTGCCCAAATGTTTTTTCTACAAATGCATAAACCTATTAAGCTGATATGCTGTTCTGATTTAGAAATACAAATAAACTAATGAGATGCAGAAACAAAACATTTGAATTAGTATCCCACTTGGTCGAGAAACATGTTCATGTTAATGAGATCATGATGGTTACAGATGAGCAGAATGGTGAGAAAAAAACCAGCCAGTGTTGAAAATCTGAAATGTAAACAGATAATGCTGGAGGAAAAAAAATCAGTAGGCTAGGCAGCATCTGTGAAGAGAGAAACAGAAAGAGGGACCAAAAATATTATTTCTTTCTTCTTCCGCAAGTACTCCCTGACCTGCAGAGACTTTGTGCATTTTCTTTTTAGTTAAGACAAACATAATGGTGTTATGGATAGTGAGTTTGATTGTCCCAAGTTCCAAAAGATGGTAATCAGCTGATTAGTTACCGAACAATGGTAAATGGAATTTAAACAATGATGTGATTTACTTTGCAAGCTTAAATAATGTTAGGACAACTATGTGTCCAAGGAATATTGAGGAAGAGAGGATTCTTTGTGTACGTCTAAAGATCCATGAAGGTGGCAGGACAGGTAAATAAGGCATAAAGAAGCCATACTAGTCTTTATTAACTGTAAAAATAAGGAAGTTATGGTACAGCTTTGTACAACACTGGGGAGGCCCATCTAGAATATTGTGTGTGGTTTTAGTCACTGCAGTATACAGATGATGTGATTATTATCAAAGCTCTTTGGTAAGTAGGTTAAACGTAATTTCCCTTTCAAAAGGTCATGTTGACTTTTCCAGAATTACCTTGCATTTGGTGTGCCATAATATAACATCTGTGATAACAATTTCAAGTTTCCTAATTACAGATGTCAAGTTGTATTTTCCCACTTTCTGTTTTCTTCGTCTCCCTTTTTGAACAAATTGGATTTGCAATTTTCCAATTAAATGGAACTTTTCCAAAATAATAGAATTTTGAAATGATTAAAACCAACACACTTCTTATTTTACCTGTTACGAGGATAAAATCTACCAAGAGCTAAAATGCTTGTCTGTCAGAATTCCAACAATTTTCTCTGTACCATTTCATTCATTTCATCCTGTGTACAAATAATAAAAATCACACAATTCAGTTTTTTTCGTATCAATGGAATGCATTAACTTATTGATTGAATGACATTTTTAAAATACTTTATTTTAAAGTTTTCGTACATGTAGTATATATAATCTAGATACATCCATCATTTCAATATGAATTGATACTGACTACAAAACAAATACAAAGCCCCCCTCCTTAAAAAAACCTTCTCTAACCCCGACCCCCAAAAAGCAAATCAATTGTTACTTATACATATTAATAACATATGATAACATGTTAAAGAAAAGAAGAATGAGAAAAATTATGGATTGTTCTGAGGCAGATCAGGGAGCATGGAGGTCTTAACTATCAAATCATATCTGTGCTATCTGGTGAGGTTGTAGGGAATGGCAGTTAGAAAAGGATAAAACTACTCCACAATATTTATCTTCTGTATATATGGGCTTCATATTTGTAAGTATGCATTATATTTATTTCTCAAATTAGATGTAATTTTTTTTTTCCAATGGAATGGACTTTTGTATTTCTGCATGCAATCTGTCTATGCCCATATAAGAATCCAACTTCCAGGTGACTGCAATACATTTTCTTTCCACTGCCAATTCTATTTCTACAAACTTTCATTGAGTAGGTGGAAGGACCAGTTTAGAATTGGTTCATTCAACATTCCCAAACAAAAATAAATTAGGATTTTGAGGATATAAAATATTGGTAATTTTGTTATGAGCCCACAGGACCCTAAAACCCAACAGCAATAGAAATTCACCAAATGGTTACTTAAACAAAAGTTGCTTTTAATTATCTTTAAACATAAAAACAGGATCAAATTTTAACTTATTACTATTAACTTAACCCCCTTCTAATTCTAAGTGCATGTGTTTGTACATTCAGAAAAGTTCTTTGATGCACAGTTCAATCTCACTTCTCACTCCTCCAAGTTCAGTGGTATCAGGCAATTCTTATACTGTGCACAGAATTTAATGTTTATGAATTTCACCAGGCCTTGGTGGTTGAAAGGTAAATTGTTACCATTCAGGAAGTTTCTTGTCAGTTTTCAGAGAGAGATTTGTCCCTTGTTGGACACCCACAACTGATTCCTTTAGATCAGCCACTTTAGTGTTTGTTGACGAATCAGGGTTTTCCAGATGATTACCTCTTTCTTTCAGGTCCACAGAGTTCTTTTTCTGTTTCCCTTATCTCAGGTGAAACACCATACAGCCAGCCATGTTCTCTTGTATGGGCCACAAGGGCTTTGAACAGGCTGAACTAAGAACCCACAACCCATCTTCAAAATGAGGGTTTTCCATAAGCTTGCCAGCTTGTCCTGTTCCAGTCCCAGCTGCTGTTGCTGACTGTAAAACTACAGAACTGATCTCCCTCTCTCTCTCTCTCTCTCTCTCTCTCTCTCTCTCTCTCTCTCTCTCTCTCACACACACAAACCACATGACTCTCTCCGAACAGCAAACTGCGGCACCGAACCTAATCTTCCGAGTTCGTTCATCTGTTTCTTTTTAAAACAATAATCCATTACTACTCAGCATGTTCAATTAACACCTATTTGTGAGGTCCTCATAGGCATTCTTCAAAGTTTTTGCAAAGGCACCCGGAGCCTCGACTGTCTGGCTTGAGCAGAGCTCTGGCATTTTAAATGAGGTCTGTTTTGAAGTGTGTGTATGTGACCTACACTAAAAAAACCTGCCACAATTTAATATTACAAAATATAACATAATCTGTCACAATCCCAAATTTATTAGTTACTGAATGTAAATTCAGATCTCAAAACAATTAAATTTGCTCTTGTACAAAAGCAGAAAAATCTGATCTTTTTAAAAGCAAGCTATTTAATCTACATCTATAGACTGGTTTCTCTTTATCAGGCATTTCAATCAGTAACATAATGGTGAATGATCAGACAGAAGTCATTCTTTATAATCTACCTGAAATACTCTACCTTGAAGGTATGCTGAATTGAGAAAAAAATCTATTCTGGAATATGAATCATGTCAATTTGAGCAAAAATAATAATTCCTATCAGTTGGATGTGACCTCCACCATATATCTATTAAGTTCAAATGTTTCATTAAAGTCAATGTTGTTTTTGCTGCTCTGCTTCTATTAGTTCCTCCTGAAGATCTATCTAATAACGGATCTAAACAAAAATTAAAATCCCCTCCTGCCACTATATTCTCATGGGGATTTGCTAAATTTAGGAAAGTTTCCTGTACAAATTTCTCATCATCTGTGTTGGGTGCATAAACACTCAAAAGAAGTCATAGTTCATAATAAAATTGGCAATGAACCACAACAAACCTACCTGCTGGATCTGTCTGAACATGTTGAATGTCAATGGGAAGAATGAATTGAATAAAATCCCCCCCCCCCTCCCCCAATTTCAAGTTAAATGAAGAAGATACAACTTGGCTAACCAAGTCAATTTTGAATGTTCTTGATCTGTCAAATGCATTTCCTGTAGAAAAGTCACCTCTTCAGCCTTTTTTTTGTGTGTGGAAGGATTTTCTTCAGTTTGATGGTTCCATTAATCCCATTAATATTACAATTTAAGAGTTTTACTGATTTACTCATTACTGTGTTTAACTTTTATTTCCATCAACTTGTCCCACAAACCTCCATCAAACAGTTAAATAATTCAGTGTCCTCCATGCTTGCCCTCACCCCATATGACAATCCAAGAATGAAAAAGAAAGATATAAATAGAAATTGAAATCAAGTACACTGTTAAATATAATACCATTTAAAAGAATGAACAAAAAAAACCCCTTATTGCATTGTTAACCAGAGTAACACTACCACCCTCCCTTGTGAGGACCATGACCGAAGTCACAGATGCACACATAAATCAACGGTGGTCAGCACCCTCCTCCACCTCTCCCCACCCACCCTCCCCCAGAGAATTTTGATACATTTCTTTTATTATAGATGAAAAGAACTTAATAATTATGGTTAAACCCCAATTCAGAATCAACAGAAAGATTTTAAAAAAACACATTGCTCTTCGTCCTCAAGGTCTTCAGCCCAATTGTTGACAAGTTTTCAACAAATTCTTCTGCCTCGTGATAGTTTAGAAAGAACCTGCATTGTGCATTGCGGAGAAAAATCTTCAAGGTCGCCAGGTGTCATAAAAAAAGAACAATATCCTTTCTCCCATAAAGTCATTTTCACAGGATTAAATACTTTTCAATTTAAAAGGTCTTCACTTATCTGGATAAAATAGAATTTTACTCACTTGGTATTCCAGAGGCCCTTGTCTTTGACGAGCTCTCTGTGCAACTATTCTCGGTACTTTTTCTATTTCTTGATAATGCAGGAATTTTATCAGGACTGAACGCTGATTTTGTTTGGATGGGGGATCAGGGGGAGGGTTACATTGGAGGGTTCCGTGAGCCCTTTCAATTTCAATTTCTCCCACAAAGTTCTCTTGGCCCAGTGTTTCTGGAATCTGTTTTAGAAAAGAATTGTGGCATATCTTGTCCCATCCCTTCTTTCAAACCCACAATCTTAATATCATTCTTCCTACTGTGATTTTACAGACAAAGCTTTTGATTTAAAACAGTCAAAGCAACCTCATTATTCTCCATATGAGATATTCTATCTTCAATTTGTTCCACATCTTCTTTCAATTTACTAACTTCATGTTTGTTTTGATCAATATGTTGCTTCATAGTAACTTCAATTATTTCATGCTTCTAAGCTCCTTAAATCTATCCACATTACTCACTTCCCTGGGTATGGTCAATTCTATGTCTTCATCTTTCCCCTTGACCACTGTCAGAAAATTTGCTACCTGACTCTGACGCTGATTTGGATGGGACCTGCTTGACTTGCAGTCTGACTTTCGGTTTCTTCCTCTTCAGTGTCATCATTCTGTTTCATCGGATGAGCCACACTTCGTTGCTCATCCATCTCCGGGACAGCTGAAGCACTAGTTGAAACCCAGCTCCGGAGACGGTGTAGGCCTTGTCGTCCATTGCTTCTTGCCTTCTTTATGTCGTGTAGGTAAGTCAGCATGATTTGTTTTCCTTTTTTTATCCTCCCATGATCATAAGCAAGTGGATAATATTCAAAGACTGTTCAAAGGATCGTTTTTAATATAAATAACTTTTTAGATAGTTTTGTTTAACCATATTTTCAGAAGAGTCAGGATTTAACGTCCTAACCCATGTCATCACATGATGTCTCATCCCCTCCCCCCCTCCCCCCCCGCCCCCGGCCGATTGAGTGACTTTTAAAACAAAAATTTGATCTTATTTTCCACCCGTTTTTACTCTGTATCCATCTCTTGAGTCTGTGACCCCCTTTTTTTTAATTTTGGATGAACTATGATATTAATCTTGATTTATTTAGTAGAGAATGTGGGGAAAATGCAATCTTATTTCTGGAGAATGAATCCTATTGCTTGTAAAATATGCAGACACATCGCATCTGAATGCAATCAGATTAGGTCATTTTATTACTGTCTTAAACCACAAACTCTATAATTAGAAGGTTTGCAGGTGACATCAATTGGTTTCTACAAGAGAAAAGGTTTGAGGTGATGACTCAAATATTGCATGAGGCAAGCACAAATGGAACTGTGATGAAAATACAAAAGCAATGTAGTTTAAAAACAGGATTACATTCTCTCATATCATTTGTAACTAATATCCCATGTTGGCAATATTTCAGGAAGATTATTTTCTCTCTCCAATGAAATAAAAAAAACTCACCATGATTCTACCTCCAAGAAAACCATCAATGTTAGAACAACATACCATAAAAATAGCAAATTAATGTTAGGTCCTTACCTACAAAATGTGAAGATGAGGGTGCACCCTAATGAGGGTGGTAAGTGTGAAGTGAAAATCAAAAATCTGCAGACTCTGTGATTGTAGTAAAAAAGACAAAAATTCTGGGGGAACTCAGCAGGTCCCACAGTGTCCATGGGAGCTAAAGATATATACCAATGTGTTTGGCCTGAGCTGCCTTTCAAGGTATGAGTAAAAAGCACTCAGACAGGTGAATGTGTCTTGCATCTTGGTAGAAAGTTACATGATGCTGGCAGTGAAATGAGGCACAATCCCATAATATGATTGGAAGATCTGACCAGTGTCCAAACCAGCTTGCTGATTGTTTTTAAAACCACCCAAAACATTCAAAGAAATATATATTGTGTTCTGTGCTTTATATTTATGTCTACATTCCTGCTCACCCTAGATCCTATCTTTCTGGGAATGTGTCTAAGTCACTGGCTACAGTCACTGTACATTTCTGACCTGAGTGACACCTAGAAAAATATAAATAGCATTGTCAGGTAAAAACAATTTATTTATGCAAAGATGCATGAAACCTTCATGCAAAAAGGGTCATGAAAGTGGCCACAGAATACCTCCTAATGATGCACTGAGGTACAGAACAGTTGTAATGCTATTGATGCAAAATATGACATTAGTTTTGTGCATGAGAATATAAGGAGAATTATTTGACTGCCAGCAAAGGGGAAGGGTGAAAATCGAAAGATGTGTGCTTTCTCTCAGCACCAGAAGTGCCAGCTGTATCCATAGCAACTTTGGATAATAACAGCAATTGAGATATTTGGGGCAGCAAACATGTAACAATGACAAAATACTGATAATCCACAGTGACTGGATTTCTCTGGCTAAGTTGCTTATCACTCTGGCAAACAATGGAATTACTTTCAAAACATATTGCAATATAGAATTAAGTGAATATTGAAATGAATAGGCTGAAACATTGCACTTTAATGAACCAGATATTTGTTATTAAAATATTAAGAGTGAAGTCAATGATGCAATAATACTTAAAAAGGTAATGTTTTCCTTTCTTAAATAGTTTCCACCATCATTACCTCCAACATCAGCTGTAGCTCATTTGCTCACAGTGTCATGGGCGAGCCAGCAGCCTACAAGTTCCAGTTCCTCTCTAAGTGTGCATGTGAATATCTCGGTTGACACAACATCTAATTATTGACAGTTTCAATGGAAAATACCATGCTACTACTGTGCCTGGCCATCACCATGTTGCTACTAAATTAAGTTTATTCATTATTGGTTGTTCAAGAGGCCTCGAGGTTGTGAAAACTGTTATGTAAATCCAACACGGAGTTTTCTTTCAGTGGGTAGCATTGCTTTAATGTTTAAAGTTCTGATCAGAGGACATCTAAGCCTCCTTCCTTCTGTGAACTGTGAAAATATAATTTCTAGTCTAATAATAAAAAATAAATTGAGTCACAGAAATGAATAAAATAGATAAAAAGGCTAACCAGATTTTTTTTTAAAATGGCATCGATAATGATAATGAAGCAAATAATAAATGACAAATGCATTAACCATGCAAACAGTATTCACAAACACTATTGCCAATTTTCTGACATTCTATCAGACATTAAAAGCCACAAAGTATACATTGATATCCTAATTTAAATAAAAATTCAGCAACATAAGTAAATCCTCTCGCAATCTGTAATTTTTTTTTAATAACAGCATTCATCTTTCTCACAAATCCTGCAAAGTACGTCCAGTTCACGCTCTGTTCTCACTGCTACCATCAGGAAAAAGGTATAGGTACCACAAGATTTACACCACCAGGTTCAGGAACAGCGGCTACCCCTCCACCATCAGACTCCTCAATCAGGAACTCATTCGAGGACTCTTACTTTTGCACTTTATTGTTTTTCTTTCCTCTTTGCGTTGCACAGCCAACTTATTTGCATTTCCTTATTTATTTATATGTGTACGTTGTGTACAGTTCTTTTATGCAATGAGTGATAAATCTGCCTCGCCTGCAGGAAAAAGAATCTTAGGGTTGTATGTGATGTCAGATATGTACTCTTATAATAAATCTGAAATCGAAATCTAAAAATATAAATGGTTTCAGGTTAAGTTGCCTAAAATTGTTATATAAAATCTAATAAATTGGGAGCTAAAGAGACCCAAGGTGACTAAGCTAAGATTGTAAATCGCAACACAGGTTTAGCACAAGACAACTTCCGAGTAAAGGTGATATGTACCAAGCCAACCCACCCTCCAGATTGTTAATATCTGATTCACACTATTGTTAAATGAAGGGGTTGCAATGCATTTCCATGTGCAATTTGTCACTCAACTACACCTCTGAACAGCAAACAAATGGAACACGTTTAAACAAATTCATGAGTAAACAAAACTGGAATGCTCAAGTTCTATACATTTTAAGCAGGCAAGATGGGTGTATACATCTGTATAAAATTACACAGCAAATGAGCAACATTAAGGTCGCTGATAATGGTGCTTTAATTATTGAGCAATCATACTTTTTTCTGCTTCCATCAAAACTAAAGCCTGAGGGTTTGGTTCTGTCATGACCACTTCAAAAATTGTGTCCAGGGTGCACTATTGTGGTAATCTCTATGGGTTTCTGCTTCATTACAGGTATAGGCATCTTTACCCCTCCCCTCGGACCAATGAGACACTCCAAGAGACTGAGCCGCATTCCAATGTCTGATTCTGTCTCAGGTAATGACTTCCACACCAATAGGAGAAGTGATTTAATAGAAGCCGCTTCATAAAGTGCTTAAGGGTTCAACATGCAAGAGCTTGGTTTATACCTCAAGCCATATTTAAATAAAAGTAATAATTAATTAGTCCCAAATTGCTCACAAAGTCCCTCTACTTTTTTTTTACTGGCGTAGAACTGGACTTAATGGTTGTGTTTACCATTTTATAGACATAACTCCCACTGATTTTGCAAAATGTTGGAAATACATGCTCTCAAGATACTGTTTCCCACTGGGAGCATTTTATCATAATATAGCCCCTCCAGTTCCAAACGTTGCCCTGCTCATGATCTTCACAAAATTAATTCATTCTTATCAAAATCCTCTCAAATGATTCTCGGAACTTGATTAGATTTTGTATCATCTTCTCAGACAGGGGCAAAACAAATATTTCTCTTGAATTATTTTGACAGCAGTATGCTCAAACCATAGAATCTGCATGATAATTACTTGAGTAAATCAGCAGAAAGCTGAGGTGAAGTGTCTTCTGTGGTGCAATAAAAATTGTAATTTGTTTCAGCAAGAAACAGACTGGAAAAAGTAAGGCACATTATACACATTGAGGTGAAGATGTGTTTATTCTCTACTTAAAGAAACAACAGTGGCTCATTTTCTATGAAGGTAAATGTAATGTGATTGCATCCAGTTTAATTATTTTTATGCCTTCTCTCTTGTGTAATCTCTAAAATGTTTTTTTTAAATAAAGGCTCCCTTGCTTCAGCCAAAAATTGTACTCAGAGAGTACACACAATGGTTCAACTTTTCCAAGCCAAGACCTCTTCAAAGCTGAGCAGCAATAAATTGACTTCATAACCAAATGCATTTCAGTTGCCCTTCTCCTGCAATTAAATTCTAACTGAAGATTTCCAGATGTTTTGTGCGTAATATTCCACAATATTTTTTCCTCACTTTGCATGTCTCTTGGTATGTTCTTTTGAGGCCCATTCCCTAATAAATAAAACAAACTTTCTTATCGATTTTATAAACACTAAGATGTTCATTTTGGACATACAGTATATTTCTAAATTTAAAAAAATTAAATTAGTGACTTAAGATATTAATTCTGCTTCTCTTTTCATGCATATAGCCTGACTTGCTCGGCAATTTCTTGTATGTGTTTAATTCACCAGCTTCAGTACTTTACCATTGTCCTTTCTGAACAGAGGGTCAGAGGGAATGGGGTACTGGTTATGTATTCCTTTGCATTCTCTGCTCCATTAGAAATGTGGAAATTACATACTCATATCAAATACTTTTCAAGATGTTGTCTTTTGAACGATGTAATTTTTTTTCCGGATTAACTTGCATCAAAAAGAGAGATTTGCTAGACCTGGCAACAACGTCAGACCTGACAAGGGACTGAGCTGCACCATTAGTTTAATATCCATTTTATTACAATTCATACTGATAAACAGAAAATATCAACTTAAATCCAGCCACAATTTCAGAGCACAATGTTCATGTTCAATATTTCTGACTCTACAGGGCAGAATCCACCGTATTGTTTTCAGATTCCATTTAGTCTTGAGCCACTTTTAGGGATCAATCATTATTTAAAGTTCCACCACTCTCTGAGTGAAGAAACACCCCCTAATATTCTCCCTAAATCTTTCACCCTAAAGTCACACCCTCTCATATTTATCTCTTCCAATCAAAGTAGAAATAGCCCACTCACATTTACTCTGTCTATGCCCCTCATAATTTTTAAACCTTTATCAAATCTTTCCTCATTGTTCTACGCTCTAAGGAATAAGGTCCCAACCTGTTTAACCTTTCCCTGTTACTCAACTCCTGAAGACCTGGCAATATCCTAGCAAATCTTCTCTACATTCTTTTTATCTTACTGACATCCTTCTTGTTGCTTGGTTACCAGAACTACGCACAAAACTCCAAATTTGGCCTCGCCAAAGTCTTTTACAAACTTACCATGACATGCCAATTCCTGTTCTCAATACTTTGATTTATGAAGGCCAAGATGCCAAAAACTTTTTTTAAAACAATCCTGTCTGCATGTGACACCACTTTCATGGAATTATGTATTTGTATTCCCAGGTCCCTTTGTTTCTCTGCATTTCTCCGTGCCCTATCATTTATTATGCATGTCCTTCCTTGGTTTGTCCTTCCAAAATGCAACACCTCACACTTGTCTGCATTAAATTTCATTTGTCATTCTCTGGCCCATTTTTCCAGTTGGTACAGATTCCTGTACAAACTTTGAAAGCCTTCCTCACTGTCCACAATATGTCCAATCTTGCTGATCAAATTTCCCTCATTATCATCCAGATCATTGATATGGACAACAAACAACAATGGTCCCAGCACCAATCCCTGAAGCACACCACTAATCACAGGTCTTCAGTCTGAAAAGCAATCATCCACTTCCTCTCTGTCTTCTCCCATTCAGCCAATTTTGAATCAATTTTACAACCTCTCCATAGATACCTAGTGTCTGAATCTTCTGAACTAACCTCCCATGCAGGACCTTGTAAAAGGCCTTACAAAAGTCCATGTAGACAACATCCACAGCCTTTTCTTCATCTACTTTCTTGGTAACCTCCTCAAAAAACTCTATAACGTTTGTTAAACATGGCCTAACATGGCAAAAAGCCATGCTGACTATCCTTAATCAGCCCTTGGGTGTCCAAATACTTATATATGCTCTCTTTCGGAACATCGGGTAGTAATCTACCCATGACTAACAGCAGGCTCACCGGCCTGTAATTTCCTGGTTTATTTTTGGAGCCTTTTTTAAACAATGTAAAAATATGAGCTACTCTCCAATCCTCTGGCACTTCACCCATGGCTAAGGACATGTTGAATATTTCTGCAGGGCCTCTGCAATTTCTACACTAGTCTCCCAACAAGGTCCAAGGAAATATTATGTCAGGCCCAGGGCATTTATCTACTTTTATTCTCTGTAAGGCAGCAAACACCTCCTCTTCTTTAATCTCTGGATGTTCCATGCCACTACTATTAATTGTTTGAAGTTCTCAGTATATTTGGGAAAAAAATATAATTTTGGTATCCTATAACGGGATCTACTATAGACTTCATTCAAGAGTGAAGTGATCTGGGAGCCATTCCAGTTGATTTATCTTTGCTTCAAAAGACTACAAATTCCAACAGAATGAAGTGACTTGGTCTTTGTCTTATGATTCGATGTCTGTAACAATTATATCTATGAGATACCAATAGAGCCTAACAGATCCAATAATAGCACAAGCAAATATCACTAAGTACACAGTTCTGACATGGCAAGTTTTAAGAAAAAATGGATAGATACATGGATAGGAGTGGTCTGGAAGGTTATGGAATGGGTGCAGGTCAGTGGGACTAGGGAAATGATGTTTCGGCTCAGACTAGAAGGTCTGAATGGCATGTTTTCTGTGCTGTAGTTTTTTATGGTTCAATTATTCTCATCATGAACCATTTCATGATGAGGCATCTTAGATGGAAATGTTGGTGGTCCATTCTCTTTGTGCACCAACGCCTGAAGGCTTATTGAACATTGCAAGAGCTGCCAACAGGAGTTTCTGATGAAGTGTCTTCAGTTTCAAGCTTTAACTATGTTTCTTTTTTTGACAGATGCCACATGACCTGCTGAGTGTTTCCAGCAATTCTTTGGGGATAAACTTGACCCAGCTCTGCCTTTGTTTAAGGCAGTTTTTTAAATTCTAGTAAAGACCAAGAGGAACTTTCCAAAAAAAGCTACTGCTCCTTTCATCCAACCATGCTTGTTGTCTTTCCTAGACAACAGGCCAAGAGAGTTAAGGAACTTCATCCCCAATGTAATGTGTTCCTAAAAGTCTTCAGGCACAGCATAGACACATCATAAGAAATTTACTTACAAGACAGAAAACTTGACATAATCTAAATTCATGCTGAGTTCTCAAGTTCATGCTCCAGACTCTTCCAGTCGTCAAAATATATGGCTCTACAGTATTTTGCAGCGTGGTCAAAGTAAGTCTACTCATGTGGATGGAGAACTAACTATCAATGCATGCACGTACATATTTTTAAATATAATCTTCTGTCCTTATCCTTCATACACTTTCACAATGAAGTACAAGTTTCTTTTCATAAATATACTACCATAAGTATAACCAGATTTTACTTTTAAATTAAATTTGATCCTGATCTCCTTGCAGGTTTTGGTAGAGAACTAACTTTTGGACTACAGGTTTTCAGTTCTAGACTTCAACTCAAAGAAGGCATGATTCTGTACTTTCTGAAATCTGTTTCGGACACATGATATTTGGCTTATTTATTGAACAAAGATCACATGCTTTACTTTAGAATTTTACCTAAAAACAAAAGGGGCGAGGTGTGTGTGTGTTAATGTATATTTACAATACGATTTTGACTTAAATTTCAAAGAGAGAAGTAATGCACTGAAGGAAATGCAATGAAATAAGCAATAAACAGTAACCATTAGGAAGAATGGAAGGACAGAGAACATGAAATGTATATGTACGGAAAGATAGCCTCAAACTCCACACAACAGTAGTTAGGTTACATCATGCGTGGTCCATACAGTTTTAGTCAGCATGTTACTGGAACAGGTGCAGAGAACTTTGTCAGAACTGAAACTTGTAGTGGTGAAATTGTGGTTGTTTTCTTTGGAAAGGAGAAAAAATAAGAGAGAGATAATCAAGGTTTTTATGATCCAGGAAGAACTGGGATCGGGTAAATGGGAAGGACCCTATTACTCTAATTATGGAGATTAAAAAAAAAACAAAGGTTCGGATTTCAAGTAATTGATAGAAGTGTTTAAGGGAGACGAAAAAAAAATGTTTTTCATCCAGAAGGTGGCAAAGTCATTGCCCAAAAGGGTGGAAGAGGCAGAAACCATCATATTTAAAAGCAGTTGAGGAGCTGTGACCTACAGAACCATGGACCTAATACTGGGAGGTGTAAGGTAAAAACATCATGAGATGGGACCGGAGAAGGAGTCACCCAGTACTAAGGAGTAACAGAATGCAGATGTGACCTTGTACACTCAAGATAAGCTTTGCACTAACAAGAATGATGTGCAGCAGACGAACAGAGAAGGATAGCAACAGTTTATTCATTGGACAATGTCATGGTATGATAATTTACTAAGTACGTATCCTGAGGTATAAAAAAAACACCACTTGCTGATAACGGCAGAATGCGCCTTCTCCAACTAACACTGTTAGTTGCAAGTGTTACAATCCGGCAATAAAGAACAAAGAACCTTGATTTCGACTCAGTCTGGTGTTTGACTCACTCATTCATGAACAAAGCAGACCTAACAGAGGGTAGGATGAGGCTGAGTTATCCTTCTATAGCTGCAACAGAGATCAATGCTAATAATCTCCTGGATCTTAAATATTCCATTATTTTACCACTAACCATTATAATTGTTCTGAATCTGGAACATTCATATTTATTTTAATTAATCTATTGTTTTTCACAGAAACTCGTGTGCTGTTATTTCTTGTCATGGTATTTTGCTTCCATTTTTCACATTCCTCTCATTTATTGAGTTTCTGAAACCACTAATCCCTAGTCCCCAAGATTTTGCATTCTGTCTGGCACTATTTATAGGCCTTTTATCCCAATACAGTCTTTACTTCTTCTGTAGTAAAACATGAAAGTCTGCAGACATCATGATTGAAGTTAAAAACTCAATACGGGAGAATCTCAGCAGGTCAAATCATGCACTTTATGTTGCAAAGATAAAAATATATTACAAGTATTTCAAGCTTGAACCCTTCATCAAGTTATGAGGAAGACGTAGGCAGGTGCCTACTTCTGTGTTTTCTTCTGTGTTGATCTTAACTTCAGTGCTTTTACTGTGGAGTTATGCATTCTTCTGGAGAATTTATTCTTTTGAACTCAATCCATCTTTTTAATGGACAAAGAGAGAAGTTAAGAAATTGAAGTTTATTTTGTCTGTATGAATGTTAGATTTAAAATACTTTTGAAATGTTTTGCTCCAAGGATTCATTTATAAATATAGAGTCTGCCTTGCTGAATCTATTGAAATATTGCCTGTGCACCATCTCAATTTCATCTATCTTAAGCATGTAGGGCCTGTAGAATGAAAAGGCAGAAAGTTATTACACAACAGCGTTGGTGTCTTAAATAGTAATTTATTGAATTTGATTCCTTGACCTATTAATAAAATGGAGTCATAAACAATATTGTGTAATGGTCTTGTGGGTAATTTCAGCTAGTTGTTCAACTTCATTTCCTATCACTCTACTTCAGTTCTCTGAGTGTAATTATAATCCTGTTGCTGCATCATTAGGTGCACATCTCAGCCTTAGTATGTGGTGATGTTGACAATCATTAATAATGCAGAGGTCAACAATGCTGCTCTTTTTCATCTGGTTGTGCTTTTACCAGAGCAGCTGAATATGAACCATGTGAAACAGATAATCCATGAGAGCTGAGGGGCAGGAAAAATATTGCATTCTTTGAATGAGTATTTTTGTGTGTGAACCTTCAGTTATTTAAGATCTAACACTACTACTCTGAACAGTCATCTTCATTAATTCAAATTCTTTCAGTTTTCATATCAATGACTGCCACTTTATGTCCAAAATGAATAAAAACAGTATCATTTGATTTAAAAAAAAATGCTTTCAATAATTTCTAACAGCTATGAGCTGAAAGCTACAAATATTTTGATCGTCTGACATAATTTCCTTCTCTTGACAAATGACACATATGAGACATGATTTGGAATGAAGCCAAAGTATATTTAGAACTATTTTGCGTTATGACTGTTAAGGGGGCAAATAAAATGAACTGCTGTAGTCAAGTGGATTTAAATCCCTTAATTACTTTATAATCCTTTCATTATCTTTCTTCAGGAGTTCAAAGTTCTGACTTTAACTAAGTCTATCTGGCAGTAGTTTTGCCTGTGTCCTTCATCAGGGAAGCAGGATATGTCAAGGTGAGCCCTACATGCATAGAAAATGTGTTTGTTTATATTCTTTCTTATCTGCACTAACATACATGCATGCCCTCCCCCACCAACTTCCAGCCTCAAAGTTGCATTAACGCTTTATTCCCTCCACCACCATGCTGAAGTAGAGCTTTCAGATATAGGACGATTAAAATGTTCTTCAATTTTCATTTAGACAAAGACCACGTTAACAAAGAAGGTTAATCATAATCCACCAAGCTGGAGGGGGAGATCTGGTTGGTTGGCTGAGAAATTCCATGGCTCAAGCCACTGTAGGAAGGGATACTTGGAGTGATATTCACTAAGAATGTTCTATTATTATTACTACATCTATACTTTTAATTCCATTTTTGCCACTGTATCCCAGCAACAGTAGATGGGCTGCATCTTACAAGAGCAATTACACTGCACAATGATTTTTTTTTCTTCCTGAACCTTTTTGGGTGTATTTTATGGAATTTGGGCTACTGATCACAAAAATCACCTTAAAAAATTTCTAGTATATACCATTTTTTAGATATAACCTATTTTAAGTCTACTTAAAGCAGACAAAACCCTTGAAATGCAATGTCACTGAAAATTCATTTTCTAAATTTGAACTTAGAATTCTTCCTTCCCTGCTGAACCTGGTACTGTCAGTGACGAACATGTTGAAAAGTTTCACCAGGTTATTACAACCATGGAGAAACAGTATCTGGGCAACTGGAATCCATCAATGCTGGCCGACTATTGTTGGACACTGACATAAGTGGCATCAGATGCTGAGTACAAACAAAAATCAGCGGCAAAACATTTTTAGGTCAGTTGAACTAACACATCATTATGCAGCCAAACGTGCTAAATTCAATAAAAGTTAATTTAATGTTTCTTCAACTTCATACAAGATGCAGCAAATCTGATATTATCTTGTGCTCAGCTTGAAGTTGACTATCATAAACCCCATTTTTAAAAAATGGAAGCGAACCTTTTGAAAAAAAAACTGTTGTCCAGTGTTTTTATTTCTAGTTTTGTCTTGCAGGATATGAGGAGAGCTGGCTTGTCTCCCCAGTGTCAGCACATTATCAATTGGAGCAGGAGGTGTGAGGGACTGAATAGGAGCGCTCGAGGGACAGGAGAAACCTTTGCTAATTATGACGAAACGCATAATGTATCATTGTACTATACGGCACGGCATCAGCTCAACGACTGGCACCACAAAGGTTAACAAATGATTGATGCTTATTCCAAGTTCAATTGTGACCAGGTCAGTGGAATTTGGTGTAGGCTCTTAACTGAAAAGGATCATATCTGCTCTGCCTGAGTGGGATTCAAGTAGCCATGACTGAGATGCTGTCCTTCAAAGAGCAATGCACAGTGAGAGGGTCAGGCATGCCTAACCAAATGCAGGAGAGGACACAGAGCATGAGAGAATCCCTCTCCACACTCCAGGCATTTAAGTCCACTCACCATCTCTGCTCTGCTTTGCAAGCACTCAGCAACAGCTTCATCTGAAAAAAAAATTAAATTGGCGATTGTTGCAGCTGCCTTATCTAAACTGTTTGCTAATAATATTGTTTTGGGTACATAGGCTAAGGAGTTGGCCACATCCAAACATTAATGATGCCCTCCCTCCCCCTTTCCCCTCCCTCCCCCTTCCCATCAGCTGCTCTGTTTTATTCTGAATTTTGTGAAATATCATGCTTCCATGTGGTTCAGGCATTGATCACGGTCTTGGGATTCATATCCTTCCATATTTTATTCTTATAATAATTGTGGCTGTGTCTGAGGGAGGAGCTCTTGCAAGAGGTAGAAAAAAACAAGAGATATTTCATGCTCAGATGACATATCTGTTTTCTATTTCCCCTTATCTCCGACCTTCCCCTACTTATTGTTGGATTGTTGGATTGGATTGAAATGATTATGTGAATGAATGCTCAACATGAATTCAGGCTTGTGCAGGAATGTGTATCAGTAGATTGATCAGATCTAATTGCCTTGAGCTGACTCAAAAGCAATAATTCTACTGCCAAAATTTTGTCATTTGTGGTCCCATGTTCCATTAAATGATCAACAGTTTAATGATTTCAAATGAACCTGTTAGAATCAAGTGAATGATTATGGAGCTCACTGTCATGGTATATTATCCCCCATACATCTTCCTCCACATTGATTGACATTCTGATCAGTGTATTGTTTTGTGCATTGCTTTTAGTTGCTGCTGTCACAACTGTTGATTAGTTCCTAACAATGTTGAGAAGCAGTCCAAAAAGGTCAATAATTTGACTGATGTTTCCACCCGTAGAGTTGATTCAAGGAAAGCATATTTTGTGCAGAAGTCACAGTTCTTCAAACAAGAAGCTATTGATGAAGAATTATAGATCACCAATCTCGATCCAGTAATATTGTCCAGTCAAGGTAACGTTCATTAATGTGTCCTATACAAGTGCAGGTTGTCTTGCACAGCAGGATGTAATTTGGTTTTCTAGGCTCTTAGCTGGCCATTGGTAAAATGTGTTGTGTGAAGAATTCTAGTATGGAGAGGCTAATTTGGCTTTGCAGGCTGTTTAGAATTTTCATCTCTCTAACAGTGAGTCTCTTATCACCCATGTAGTCAAAACCTTCCCTCCCCTCCTCTAATGGGAGAAAAAGCTGGGACTTCCTTCTGATAGTCTTCCTTTTCATCTTGGTCCACTTCCAAAAAACATCCATGCAAGAGCTTCAAGTAAACCAATTTGGACAAGACTGGACTTTTTGCAACTTGTGATATCATCTGTGTCTGTGTGCTTGTGTGCTCATGTTCTTGCTTGCTTGCACGTAAGATGGTGGGAAACCACTAGATGAGCTAAAGTGAATTGCAACAGAAGTGATGGCTCCAATTTCCTGATAAGTAATAATTTTGTGGTCAAGCAGTGTCGATAACAGTCTCCCATAAAAGTAGGGGAAAATGGTTTAAATTGTTGGCCAACAGTGCAAATAATATTTTTACCTTGAAATACAAAGCATCAGAATGTATGAATGTAATATTTCTTTCTTTAAAAATATTTGAGTAGAACTGTTTAAACTAGGAAGCATCCAAAATGCTTTACAGCTGATGAAAGTGTTTTTTAAATAAATGAATATAATCCTACTGCAATGCCTGTAAGGCAGAGGTCAATTATGTTACACCAAGCTTCCAATGGATAGATATGATGTTATGAATCTAAATCGGCTGTTTTAGTTGTGCTAACTGGGTGATAATTGTTTCCTTGAATATGCAGGACCCCTCTCCCTCACCCTTCTTCAGAATGAGTTGCAGCTATTTTGTGCCTCCCAGTATTGCAGGTGAAACGTTATGTTACCAGCTATCAGAAAAATTGAAATCCCACAGTGCAACCTTTCTTAGTGCTGGAATGAAGTTCTAGTCCAAATTATGTTTAAAACCTCTGAAATGAGGTTTGGTCTCAACAAGACATGTTGGTATCTATGTCCAACACCAGATTCATGAAATAGACACTGTATTCTACACCTTGGCATGGGAAGAGATTACAAGGCCAACAGAAGAAAGATTCAAGGATGTTCTCAAAATCTCAACATTTCCACAGTCTCCAAGGAATCCTTGGCTCAGAACCATTAAGTGGAAACAAAATCAGGAGCACATTAAGAATCTCAAGTCTATACATTGGGAACTCATGAAAACCTCACAGAAATGGTAGAAGGAACAGATCACTTCACAAACTACCCAGCTGCTGTACCCTCCTATGGAAGAACCTACATTTCTCACATTGGCCTCATCAGTCACCTTAACCTACTGAACTGAAAAGAGATCACCATCAATCCTCAAGGATTGCTGAAGGAAAAGAAAACTTTATCACTAGTAATGAACATAAAAATGACTCAATTAATGACTAGGGAAAACACTATGTACTATTTATATAATTAATTGATTCAATTTTCTGAATAAATACTACTATATAACATTTAAGGTAACATCTCTACATTGAAATGCTTTGACATTGTTATTTTTCTTTTCACCTTACCCAGTTAGTTCATTGCATGTTATTTGAGATTTTTTTTAAAGAAATGGACATAATAAAATCTTCAATATCACAATAGATTAAACTTTTTCAAATAAAATACAAAGAGAAACCCCCCTCCCTCCCTTTCTACAAAATATAAAACCGCACATCAGAGCTCACGCTTAAACTATCCATAAAATATCTAAAAACTCTATGTCAGGAAGTCACATCTGGTTATGTTGTAACTGTATCTGTTATTATCATTATTATAATTGGGCCCCTATATGGCCAAAATATGGTTGCCCTATCTTGACAAATATATCATATCTGTTTTGTAGATTGTATATAATTTTCTCTGTAGGTACACAACTATTCATCTCTGCAGTCCATCGTGGTATGAATAATGGAGAGTCAGACTTCCAAGCAGTTGCAATACATTTCCTAGCCAAAAGATAAAGCTCTGGGTCATCCACAAAGGCCACCCCTGTTATCCTTTATTTAAAATATTTTATTTTTCATTTTCCATCATTTAACAAAGACTGTTAGAAGATGTACAGATTTCCCACACCACTTTAAAAAGGAAAGAAAGAAAAAAGAGAACACTGGGTGCTGCGTTTGCACTTCCAATGGATATCTGGGGAGGCTGTAGAGCTGTTCCCTTATGTAATTTCTTTTATTGAGCTGCCCCCTAATATAACTTCTTTTATTGAGGTGCACCCTTAAGTATTTTTTATTGTATTGGTAATTTATATCAGATGTGGCTGCTCCCATGTACGTCAGATATGGCTGTTATATTTTAACAAAGGTGCTATGCCGGCTTCTTAGATTGTGCGTGATTTTTTTTCTCCCATAGGAATATGGCTATGCACCTCTGCAGTCCACTTACTGATAAGAGGGAGTCATACTTCCAAGTCATCACTATGCATTTTTTTGCTATGGACAAAGCAATTAATACGAATTGAATTTGGTTAATTTATAGCTTATGTCTAATAGGTTCCCCAGGAGATACAATGTTGGGCTTGACAGAAAGGTTTTTTTCATTATTCTGGTTATTATATCGGGGAAACCCTGTCAAAATAGGCCCACATTTGCATAGAACCAGGTTGCATGAACAAACAATCCCAAGTCTACTCCACACCTGAAACACTTCTCCTGCAGCTCTGGTTTTGCCTTGTGAATCTTTTGCGAAGTGAGGTAGAGCTGTTGTAGAAAGTTGTATTTGACCAGAATTAATATTGTTGTCACACTGTCTCTCCACCAGTCTGATCAGCATCTCTTATCAATTGTGATGCCCAAATCTGACTCCCATCTCTCTCTTGATCTGTATAGCACTTGCTTGGGGCTTTCACCTTAGAGTACAAAGTACATTCTTGAAATAAAATTGGGTTTAAAATTTAAAACTCAGCCCTGCTAGGTGTAGGCAGGGTCATTATCCAAATTCACTATCCCTTAGAAACCATCTTAACTGGAGGAAACGGTGAAAGATCCCAGAGCTTTATCTTTTGGCTAGGAAATGTATTGCAACTACTTGGAAGTCTGACTCTCCATTATTCATACCACGATGGACTGCAGAGATGAATAGTTGTGTACCTACAGAGAAAATTATATACAATCTACAAAACAGATATGATATATTTGTCAAGATAGGGCAACCATATTTTGGCCATATAGGGGCCCAATTATAAGCTATCTTCTTTCGTAGCAGTCCTCAATAAATCAGATCTTCTGCCAATGCCAGATCTCCAGGATTTTATTGCCAAATTTCATGGGGATCAATTTATTATGAGTCAGTGGCACATTTGGCAATATTCCCACTTTCTCTCCAATACACTAATTGATCTTGTGCCAAATTTTAATCAGATGTTTCAGTATGGGATCATACCACTGTTATCCTTGTTAATGTTTCAGCAATATCCTTCACCTTCACACATGACCATGCAAAAAAGTTCCTGTTTCAATCCCACATCTAAAACACATCTCCGATATTTCAGATTTTGACTTTTGAAGCTTCTGTGGTGTAAGGTATAATTAGTATAGGAAGTTAGACTGAACCAGTACATATCTAGCATTTATAATTTATGTCATACCATCCAAATACCAATCAGACCAGCATCTTTCTGGTATTTCAACGCCCAAGTCTAACTCCCATCTCTCGACCTTTGCAAACCTGGTTTTGCATTTTCACTCTGGAGAGAAAAGTACATTTTTGTTATAAATTTAGGTGCATTCCCCAGCCAAATTGTTCATTCCATTTCACTAATTTCAGGTGTGATCCATCTTTCTCTCAAGAACGACCTTAGCTGGAGGAAGCAGAAAAATGTTCATTAGCTACTCTATATTCGGTTTTAGTTGGATGCTCTTTGGGATATTATTGTGAAAGTATAATTAAATGTATTTTCACAAATCTTTTTTGGTTCCTAAAATACAAGAAACATACTCATTAATAGAGTTAAATGAAAAAAAAAAATCTGTGTTGTCCAGAGAATCTATGGAGACTATCTTGAAAGTGATTTTTGCCACTAAACATAAAATAATTATGATTTTTTAAAAAGTGGATGCACAATTAATGATTACTATAAAGTAAATATGGCCATGATCTAATCAACATTTTTGGACGTGAACAACCCATTATATGGAAAGGCTATATGCTTCTGTCAATTTTCGAATCCATGTTTCAGTCCATAAAACAAAATAAGATTCAATTCTCCATCTGAGTTAATTGTGGAACTCACATTAAGCTCCCAATCAAACATTTTTTTAATCACTCCAGCAGGACATGGTACCCATCTGTTTCAAATGGACCTCAATTGTACCAATACCTGAGAAGAGTGTGGTAACTTGCCCAAAATAAATACAGATCCAGTGGCATTCACATCCACAGCAATGAAGTGTTTTGAGAGGATGTATTGAGGTGTATCAGCTCCTGTCCGAGTGGCAACATGGATCTATTTTTCTATTTTGTATATAACTTGCATACAGTTTTTTGTACTACTAATAAATCTAAATTCTGCCTGGCCCACATGAAAAAAGAATCTCAGGGTTCAATCTGATGCCATGTATATACTCAAACAATAAACCTGAACTTTAATCTTTGGATTTCCAACCAACACAATTACTGTGGAAAATCTGGTTTATAGTGAATGACTAGTTAAAACAATGCTAATAAACATGGTTTGAATGTGGATTGTTGTTGCATAAAAATAAAAATCTACTTGTACAGGTCACACATGAATGATGTTGATTTGTTCTCTACTTTGAACAATGTACAATTCTTCATTTTTAATTGATGAACACGATATTTTATACAAAATTACTTTTGGCATTAAAATGCCTTGAGCATGGAAAATCGTTTACTTCGAACATTAAATCCATTTCTATTTTTTTCAAAAGCTGCCATAATCTGATGGAAATTTCCAGAATTTTCTTTTTTTATTACTCCGATCCTTGTATTTCATCTGTCCAGGTCTTACCTTCCTGCACCAGAAATATTCCCAGCACCTCAGAAATCTAACTCCTGCCTCCTGCACCATCATTCTTGCAATATAGACTGAAGCATCTTTCAGTTCAAGAGCAATTTTTTTCCAACAGTTATCAAGCTCTTAAACCTCCCATATCGCACTAATCATGAACTGCTCCAATGCTACAGGAAGGATTGTCTGCAGTATTGTCATGCTACTTTTGTTTGGTTGTACATTCTCAAGGTCAGCGTGGTTGAAGTTTCAAGAAGACCAAATACACTTGTTATTTCTCTCAGAGATGTCTGACCATGAAAATCATGACCACTGTGGCTTCCTGGTGGATTGAACTCACACTGAAATTTGAGGAGAAGCTTATTGAGATGAAGTGGATCAGGAGCCCAGCAATGATGCTCCTCAAAGTGAAGGCATTGGTATTCATCTGCTTTCCTGAAAATGGTCCTAATGAGATTCCCAAACTGTGACTGCTCGAAGTTCTCCTCTGGCTAGAAGGAATATCATCTGCTTCAGAGGCCATTTTACAGTTGACGTGATATTTTCAGTTTCATGTTAATCTGGAGTATAAATGAGAGTGGAAAGGATTAGTGTGCACAGGTGGGAGATTAAAGTAAATTCATCCATTTCAGTACCCTGTGCCAGTAAGAAAGTGTCCATTGCAATAATTATTGGTAAATAATTTTCATAACTGGCTGCTAGATGAAGTTAAGGATGCTTGATTCCTGCTTTGGTAGATATTTGTTTCCAGTTATCAGCCTCCAGCTTCCACCCTAAACCTTCCCCTCCCCCTCCCCATATGGCTCATCTACTCTTCTATATTTTCTTTTTCTGCTTACAACCATCCCTTACCTGCGTCTGACTCCAAACTCCCTCTACCTCTTCTATCTGTCTGTCAATCTTCTCCCATCCTCTCAGCCCCTGACTCAACCTTCCCTCTCACATCTTTGTACTGATTCCTGACAGTTTTCCAAGTGGTCTTATCATAGGAACTATCACCTCTCTTGTCCTCAATGGGTTTGCTTTCATCCTTTGTTCCAGGCTCATGTGAGGATCACAGATGACCTTGACAGTGCTCAACAATCCAAATTTCTGTGAATATTAGTTGATTTCTGGATCTTTTGTCCTCTCTCTTTTCTTTTTGTCATTATTTGTTTTTGTTAGTTGGTCTTCGTCCTTGAGATATTTGCAAAACATTTTTGAGGTGTTTTGACATTTTCAATCAAAGGATATCTTGCTTTTGTGCTTCAGTAGCTCCTGGATCACCTAGCCATTCTCAGACCAGTGCTTGTGTTTTTGGGTAGAGAAGCCAAGAGTCCCTTCACACTGAGGACTTTCTGCAGCTCCACTTGATTGAGGGTTGTCAGAGTGTCTGTGAGACCCTGTTTGATAAATTCAAATAAGTTATTGAGGCCTTTGCAAATGTATTTTTTTGCATTTATATTATATTTGGGACAGGTTGATGCAGATAAAAGAATGGATGAGATGATGGAGCAACAAAGAAGCAGTTGGTCGAGGTGCATCTTTCTGAGGAAAGGAATTGTCAACATTTCAGGTTGAGCTACTGACTCTTGCGAGTAGTAGGGAAGAGGGCCAGAATAAAGAGGAGAGGGGGAGGGTTGAGACAAAAGCCGATAGGTGGACCAAAGAGGAGCGAAGGATGACAGTCAGAAGGAACCAGGTGGATGGAGTTTGGAGTCTAAGGCTGGTGAGTGATAGGTAAAAGCAAAGAAAAAAAAGGGCAGATGAGTTATGTGGGTGGAAGGGAGGGTAAAAGTAGACACCTGCTGGAAGGTGATAAGCCGGGACACAAACATTACCAGTGATGGAATCTGTTAATTATGAAGGCGATAATGAGATAATCAGGGGAGAGTTTGGAGAAAATAAACCAAACTTCTAGAGGAACACATCTGTGGAAGGAAAGGAATGATCATGTTTTTGATTATAATCCTGCATCAGGAAAGGCAGCCAATATAACAGGGTGGGGGAGGGGGGGGTGGGGGAGTGGAGGTGAGCTGAGATATGCTAGTGGAGATGAAAGATGGTGGAAAGTTGAAGCCAAGTGGGTGGGGTGGGGGGGGGGGCAGTAGGGAGAAGATTACTTGGTCATTCTGGGAGTTATCAACACTTGCTTTTGCACAGATAATGTGAACATCCTTATTACCTCTTCTGTGGAGATGGTACATAATCTAAAAAAAACTCCAGTGCTTGGATCATGGTATTGTACTCGACTCACCAAGAACAAAAGGAGTCGGTTACTACAAAACCTCATCACAAGCATTTTGCCAGGCAAAGTAATTCATTTGATTCCTTATGTCCCTCTGTGGCTAATCATGTCTTCCTGATGTTTGTATCCTTTCTGACTTGGAGAATCATTTTTTTCTGTCGGGGCCAAGCTTTTCAAAACATCAAGTCCTTCTAGGCAGTGTTTGTAGCTTCTAGTATTGAGATTCATGGACGATTAACCACCAAAATGTTGGTTTCATTTTAAAATGAGTGGAATTTAGGAGAAATTAGCATATTTCACAGCTGAGGTGCCAGGCAAATCATTTTTGGTGGTGAAGCCCAGCCCACGAAAGTGGCATTCCTATTCAGGTTTGTCCTTGTAGAAAAAGGTGTACACACTACCTTGTACTTCTACCTGGATATTTCTTTCCATGATATCTGGGTAACATTCAGATTTGTTGCTGCTGGGGTTGTCCAGGATAGCGTTACTGTGTTCCAAGTTGTAAAGTTTATTTTAAAGAGTGAAATACACCTGAGCTTATTTTGTTTTAATGTTATATACCAACTACTACATGGACTTGATAAATTGAGGTCCAGCTCAAATTAAGGCCACTTTCTTCTCTGTGGACATTAACACATGCACAGACATGGACACTTGCAGTTGCATATCAATACAAGCACGTATATGCACACAAGCAGATGTGCAGATGGGCTTAGGCACGTAGGTGCTTGTCCACGGCCTCATCTCCAGTTCCCTTTCTTCACTTGTGCCTTCCTGAGACACCTTTAATCCTCAGTCATGCCCAAAATGAAATTTTCCTTAAGTTCCCCTCCTACCATTCCTCCTCATATCCCCTCTCGTGTGACTTACCATTCATCTTCCACCTTCCTTTCCGATTCTTTTGTTCAGCTCCCCTCCTTCTCTTTTCCTTTTTAGCATCCTGCTCTTTTTCTCTGCATCCCATTCTTTGTTTTGTTCCCATTCCTTCTACACCTCTGTTCGATTTCCTCCTCGCCCTTTCCAGGGTGAGAAAAACTGAAGAAGTTTGTTGTCCATTGGCTGCAGTTGGTTGAAACATTGGAGATTGCCAATGTTGTCAGAGCTGGCCAAACAACCTCTCCAACTGTGCTCGTGTCTGCACTGCTTAGGGCCTGTGATCTAGCGGGGACCCTCTTTCCTCTACATTGTTCACCAACAGCACCCTGCAAGGCTTGACCCTGCTATCAGTTGGCAGGCAAGCAGTTCCAAAGCTTTTGGAGGAGCTCCCAGTTCGCGTTTAACACCCAAGGGAAAATTTTCCTTCAAGATCTAAAATGATTAAATATTACGGCAAGGTTTAAGTAAGAATCTGTGTTTAAAACAAGCTTGAGTTGTGAATATAAGATCTGTAAGCTAGCAAAGTGGTTATTATCGTCATCATTAGGGCAGCAAGGTTGGTGTAGTGGTTAGTGCAACGCCTTTACAGTGCCAGCTATCAGAACGGAGGGTCAAATCCCTCGCTGTCTGTGAGGAGTTTGTACGTTCTCCCTGTGTCTTCATGGGTTTTTCCCAGGGGGGCACTGGCTTCCTCCCACCATGAGGTGTAGGTTAATTGGGTATAAATTGGGTCGAAATGGCCTGCTACCTTGCTGTATGTTGAAGTTCAATGCATTTAAATTTAGATGACCTCTCTTTATTACTTTCACTGCACAGCTGCTTGACTCTGGCTTTTGAAATGTGCCAAAGGATTTGCAAATGTGCAGATGAAAAGAAGGATTGCCAGCGGCTATACTTTCTGAGGTGCCCGAGGAGATTTGGTGTGTACTGAAAACTGTCATAAACTTCTACACGTGTACCGTGGAGAGCATTCCGGCGGGTTGCATCACTGCCTGGTACAGAAGTGCCAACTCTTAGGACACGATCAAACTCCAGAGGGTCGTTAACTTGGCCTGCGACATCACAGGCACCAGACTTCACCCCATCGAGGACATCGACATGAGGCGGTGTCTTAAAAAGGCAGCCTCTATCCTCAAAGACCCCCACCACCCAGGCCATGCCCTCTTCACTCTGCTACCATCGGGGAAAAGGTCTAAAGACAAGCACAATGTTTTTTTTTTATAGTAATGTTATAGAATGGTTATAATATGCATGTTTGCTCTATGAGATACTGCTGCAAATCACCAACTTTCATGTCTTGTTCATGACAATAAATTCTGATTCTGAAATGGCTGAAAGATTCCAGTCCTCCAGAGAGAAGCAGGATTGATTGCATAAGGTGCAGCCTGTCCTTTTAACCACTTGGATTGGAATCATCATTTGTATTAGCATGAACTCACCACATAGTGGAAGCTGATGTTCATTTGCGTGCCATGATTTGACCAATGCAGCCGTGCCTTTCTCACCACCCATTAATATTTGTGGCATTTGCCTCTGCTCTAACTTAAGTGCCTTCTCCTGATATTGGATATTCAAAATTGGGTATGGAACTGACGGGCTTGATTTCTTTATATATTTCTTGGAGCTAGATTAGAGACTTTCATCCACAATATCGAAAATGGACAGAGTTGCTGAAGAAAGTTGGGCAGGCTCTCTGAAAAGAGGAATAGAATTGAAGTTTTAGTGCTTAGTCCTATCATCAGAAGTGGGGGGTGGGGGGGGGAATTAATAATACATTTTGCATGTTTTCTGCTTGATGCAGTTTAAGATTTCATTCCATCTTTATGCCTTGCTGGTCTAACACACAAGACTACAAAGAAATGGAAGTAGGCTATTCATCCCATTGAGTTTGTTCCACCACTCCACCATTCTCACATCTAATTCCAATTTCCAGCCTTTTCCCCATATCCCATGATACCCTGACTAATTAGATACCTATCAATCTCCTCCTTAAACTCTACCAATGATCAGGCCTCCACAGCTGTATGTGGCAACAAATTCTCCTCATCCCTCTAATTCTAAGTCTGTGCCCTCTTGTCCTGGACTCACCCACCACGGGAAACAACTTATTCACATCTACTCTGTCCAATCCTTTCAGCATTTGAAATGTTTCTATGAGATCCCCCCTCATTTTTCTATACTCCAATGAATATAGCCTAAGAGCCGATAAATGCTCCTCATATGTTAGCTCTTGCACTTCAGGAATCATCTAGTAAATCTTCTCTGAACTCTCTCCAACATCAGTACATCCCTTCCAAGATAAGGGGTGCAAAAATGCACAGAGTACTCCAAATGAGGTCTCACCAGTGCCCTATTGAGCCTTCATCAATACCTCCTTACTCTTATACACTATTCCTCTTGAAAGGAATGCCAACATAGCATTCACTTTTTTTTAACCTGGTGGTTAACCTTTAAGGTATCCTGCATAAAGACTCCCAGGTCCTTCTGAATTTTGAATTTTCTCCTCATCTCAATAATAATTTGTCTGTCTATTTCTTCTTCCAAAATGTACAATCATACATTTCTCAACATTTCATCTCATCTGCTATTTCTTTGCCCACTCTCCTAAACTGTTCAAGTCTCTCTGCAACCATTCGGTTTCTTCAACATTTCCTACACCTCCACCTATCTTGGTGTCATCATCAAATTTAGCCACAAAACCATTTAATCCATAATCTCAATCATCAATACATATTGTAAAAAGAAACAGCCCCAACACCGACCCCTGCGGAACACTACTAGTTATTGGCAATGAACTAGAACAGGATCCTTTTATTCCCACCCTTTGCTTTCTATCAGCGAATTTTCCACTCAAAAATAATATCTTTTCTGTAATTTCATGGGCCCTCATCTTTTTAAGCAGCCTCTTATGTGGCACCTTATCAAAGGCCTTTTGAAAATCCAAATACACAATATCCACAGCCTCTCCCTTGTCCATCCTACTTGAAATTACCTCAGAAAATTTGTCAAGGAGAATCTTCCCTTCATGAAACCATGCTGACTTGGACCTATCATGTTATGCACCTCGAGGGATTTTATAACCTCTTCCTTGAGGATTGACTCCAATAACTTTCCAACTACTGATGTCAAACTAATAGGCCTGTAATTTTCATTTTTATGCATTCATCTTTTCTTAAAAGGTAGAACTACATTTGTGTCCTTCCAGTCCTCCAGAATCATGCCAGAGTCTCTTAATTGCTGTAAAATCATCCAATTCTAATCTGCTGTCCATCCATCTAGTTTACTTCTCTAGTCAACTTGGGCCAGTTCTTCTCTCAAACCAATGTAATTTCCTTTGTTGCACTGAAATATTGACACACCTGATATCAGTTTTCCCTTTTCAAATTTGAAACTGAACTCAATTATATTATGATCACTACTTCCTAAGGGTTCCATTACCTTTAATTCACTAATCACCTCAGGTTCTTGACACAGCACCCAATCCAAAACTGCCGATCCCCTGTTGGGCTTATCGACAACCTGCTCCCAAAAGCCATTGTGTGGCATTCTACAAACTCTCTCTCCTGAGATCCAGTCCCTTCCTAACTTTCCCAATCCCTTTTCATGTTAAAATCTCCCATAATAATTTTGACATTTTCCTTCTGACATGTTTTTTTTCTATTATTAACTGTCCACTTCCCAGCTCCTATTTGGGGAGGGTCCTTTTACCCTTGCCATTTCTTAACTCAATCCCCAAGGATTCTACCTCTCTGACCTTATGTCCCTTCTTTCTAGTGATTTAATATTATTGCTAACCATCAGGGCCGTGCCACCCCTTCTACCTACCTGCCTATCTTTCTTATACGCTCTGTACCTTTGGACATTCAGCTCTCAATCACATCCATCATTAAATTATGTTTTGGTAATGGCCACAATGTCATATCATTTAATCTGTACCTGTACAACAAGGTCATCTGCTTTATTTCTAATGCTACATGCATTTAAATACAGTATGCTTAAACCAGTATCAGTTTGATTTTGCTGTGTTTCTATTGCACAGCAAATTATCCTGTTTTTTCACCTACCTGTCCTTTTTGTCATCTTTGTTGCACAGTATCTTTGACTTTTTTCTATTTTCCTCTTTCTCAACACTGGTTCCCTTCCCCCTGCACTTGCTTGCTAAAATGCCCAAAGGAAGCATTCAGTTACCTGATGTGTTCAATATTATCATGGTTAATCATGTCATCATTGAGGATATTATCGCACAGACACTGAAATGCTTCATCAGGTTAAGGAGTATGGTTAATGGCAGCTCTGTATCACAAGACTGATTGGTTTATAACCTTCATTGTTTTTTACTGGTATCAAATTTATGAATGGTGTATTGGGACTCTTCCAGTGCATTCATTTTGAGAATCTAATTGTCAACATTGAAAAGATCAGAAATTGTTGTTTCCTTCAGTTCAGTTTGCACACAGCCAAAATTAATGGCTCAAAATTTAATGTGAGATTTCTTTCCCATTATCTCAGTGCATTCTCAATCCTGACAGCAAAGAGACAAAATTAGATATGTAGCACAAAGCCATGCTTGACCTCATTTCAACAGGGAAGAGGTTGAATATAGCATGGCTAAAAGTCATTTTGCTAATTGTGCCCAACTGCAATGATAATTTGTGTTTGAACTTGACAAAATGTTTTATCTTGGATTCAGCTTCTTAATTCCAAAACTGTTGATTGAAGCCTTAATCAGCTAAATACACAAAGTCAAAACATGTCTGATGTGTTCCCATTATTTTCCTATTTTGCATTATTTCAAACCTTGAGGATACTGTTTGTGTTATAAATAAGCAAACCATTCTTGATTGGTCAGGTGTGAATCTTTGTAGAAGTCATTCAAAGTAAGACAAGGGCATTTGAAACAGTTTTGCTTTGTCTTTTCATTCAAATTACCCGAACATCTTCAAGAAAATGTTTGAGAATATATACAGAATATCTAAAATAAAAATAGTTTAAGTAAATCTCTGGGGAGAGAGAGAGAAACAGAATTAATGACTTTTCCTCATTTATTGTGAAATTTCCAGTCTGCCACTACATTAATATGTGAAGTTAGATGAAGAAAAGGGGTGGGTTATATTAAAAAAACATCTTTCATGATCTCAGTGAGTTTGCATAAAATGATGCTCTTTAGAATTGTAGTAGCTGTTGATTGGTAGGTATTACTTTAATTGAGCAAATGTCTTCAAACAATGCAATTATTAGTATTATCTATTTTAGTGTATTTGATTGAGAGATTGATTGGAATACCAGAGAGAATTCTCCTGTTTTTACTTAAACGTGTGAGGTCCACCTGAGAGCATAGACAAGGCCTTATATGAACATTTTCAATTCTTACAGTCAGGCATAAAAGCGGTGCATGGAAGATTATACATATGTCCCCTTCCACTATTTACATTTTAAATGCCTAGAGATTTAGTGTTTGTAGTTTTTTTAATGCTCAAGAAACCCATCAGATCATTTGATTTTGTTTATAACATATCTTGATGTCGTGGATTAGCACTGTATGTGATGCCAAACAGATTGTTCTCTGAGAATACAGCATTGATTCCCCCAAGAGTCCAATTAGGTGGTGATTATTTTCTTAAACATAAAACAAATAAAGATACCTTGGCAAAATTTTAAATCCAGGCCAATCTAAAAGACAATATAAATTGACAAAAATAATTTGGATAGAGGAGAATAGAGTGGAAGAGGTTGATTAGAGGAGTGAATTCTTAACAATATTTTCAAGTAATGTTGGTCGTCTCAACTCTCCAATCAGAATCCAGCACATGATTATGATCTGTGTTGTAACTGGCCCCCACAACATAGAATATTATGTAAACTGAACAAGTATTTTCTACATGCTATTCGATATAGCTAGATGTTCAGTGGCCGATGTACATGTACTCATCGTACAGTCTGAGGAGCCAGATCAAATTTACTGAAGTTTGCTTTGCCACATTGACCACCGCCAGTGGGCTGATATCGCCTCAAACCGTGCATCTTGGCGCCTCACAGTTCGGCGGGCAGCAACCTCCTTTGAAGAAGACCGCAGAGCCCACCTCACTGACAAAAGACAAAGGAGGAAAAACCCGACACTCAACCCCAACCAACCAATTTTCCCCTGCGACCGCTGCAACCGTGTCTGCCTGTCCCGCATCGGACTTGTCAGCCACAAATGAGCCTGCAGCTGACGTGGACATTTACCCCTCCATAAATCTTCGTCTGTGAAGCCAAGCCAAAGAAGAAGAACATCAGGCTTAATTGGGTTTAATTTTGATCAAACTTGTGTAATGCACAAAGTGTGAGTTTTTTCCTATATAACCTTAAAATGTATTCTATTATATTTAGCTGGGAAAAATTTGAAAAAAATGCTGTTCCCAGAGCCATGTGAAGTTCAAAATTATCTCTCTACCTTGATAGCAGCAACATTAAAGTCTTAACTCAAAAATGAATTTGATTTGCAGTCTCAAATGAAGTTCTTCGAGATGTATTGATAAACAATTTGCTTGTCCCATCTTGTAAGAAAAAGAAAATGACTAGCTGAGGTGTAAACCATTTCTGGCATTGCTGAAACATGCTTCACAGTAAATTAGAGAATAATTCTGATAAATCCAATGAAGATACCAATAAATTGCTCTTTTCTATTTTATTTATAACTTGGCAATATAATTTTGGTTATAAACTGGAGCAAAAATAGTGAGAAGGTAACTATAAAAAGGATTATCTATCTTGTTATTCTACACAAGAGATGCATATGTTAACTTTGGTCTGTTCACAAGACATTTCTCTGGATTACCATGGTGATCCAATGTATACAATAGAATCTAATTTAGTTTAAATGTTGATAAATTTAACACGTGGCAAATGTATTTTTATTTACTCATTTTTTAAAAATATATAGATATTGAGAGCAATTCCACCATATCCTTATTGGCATAAATTATTTCTAATTGGCACCTGTGGAGAAAATAGAGCCTAATGTCTGTGCCATAGTTCAAAATTTCCTTGACTGACAATTAGGGAATAACATACTTTACTGTGCATTTTCCAGAAGATACCTTGAATTGTTTTATAATTCAAATAAAATTGGATTTGATGAAATATGAGCCTTATATTTTAATCAGCTCACTTTTCAAAACTTTTTCATGGAGCCCCAGGGACAAACATGATATCTAGTGAAATATTTCAAATAAATAGTAAATATTTAGCACTTGAACCAGAATGAGAATTCCTCCATTTATAAAATAACAACATTGCAGTGATCAACTTACAAATTATGACGTATGTTTATTTCAATTTATGATTGACTTCTCAAACATCCTTGCTTGATTACATTGAGATAATGGATTAGATAATCACACTATGTCAGAAAATGTATTTCTTCATAAATTAAAGCTGATACTCCAAGGCCTTATGTATTGGCAGTAACGATTTTTGATGGTGTACATTGACAAATGATTGATGTACCTCAGTATAACCTAAGGCACTCAACTTCATCTTGTTCTACTGTCTAATCCCCACACTCATTAATCACAAAGGATAATGTCAAAAAGATTAGACACAAAGGTTATGCCTGTTTAAAATGAAATAACATCTCAATAAATATTATTGGCACCCAAGTGTATACTAAACTATTATAGTTTAACCTAATTTAGACCTTTGAGAGAAAAAAGATAATTGTTGCAGCAAGGTGTAAAGCCAAACAAATTATAATTATTCTTAATAATATTATTTACTAATATGAAGGCTTTAACAAGTCAAATTCTAAATATAGGTCTATATTCATTGGATAGTTTTGCATGTAACAACATAGTAGACCTATTTTTTTTAATAATTGACGTTTAGAAGCATCTGCTGTTTACTTAACTTGGCTGAACACCTTTAGTTCAAAATATATTTGCCTCGCAAGTAACTAAAAGTATGAGTTAATAATGGTTCAGTGACAGAAACTGAGCATATGGATATGAGCTTTGCATCATCCAATTGGGTTGAAAGATAGTAAAATAAATAATTCAGATTTTGAAAGATACATTAGAAAGCTCCATCTGGCTTAGAAAGCTCAGGCAATGCAGAAATAATTGGATAATCCTCCTATCAACCAAACCTGGTTATGGCCTTGTTGTATGAAATTGAGACTGATTATATGCAGAAAATATCTTGTATTTTCATCTACACTTTTTTCTTGAGAAATGATCTTGTTTTATTGGGAGAAGCTGTTGCAATCTTAGTGTTTTCTTTGGAATGGCCATCCTATTGCAACTGGAAGGAAGGCAGGTAATGATCAGAGTTTAAAGGAAGGGTGGTGGGAATAACTCCAATGTTGTAGTTAGTGCAATGCTATTAAAGCGGCAGTGACCTGGGTTAGAATCAAGTGCTGTCTGTAAGGAGTTTTATGTTCTCTCCCTGTCTGCATGGGTTTACTGTGGGTGTTCCAATTTCCTCTCACTCTTCAAAACATAGTTGGAGGTTAATTGGGGTACTTTGGTGACATAAGATCGTGGGCCAGAAGGGCCTGTTACCGTGCTGTATGTATAAATGTGATTTTTTTAAAAATTAGAGCTACCACATAAAGTATGACAGAACATGTGCTGAAAAATCTCAACAAATCAGTCTGCACCTGTGGGAAGAGAATCAGAATGATGTTTTGGGTGGAATATCCTTTGCCAGATCTGGGAAAGAGAAAAGAAAACCTGTCAAACAGTAAAGGGAGGCGATAGCTCTGATAGTGTAAAACCAAGGTGACCACAGGGATAAGCTGCAAACAAGGTTGTCTGGACAATGATGAGGAGCAGTTGAAGAGTGGGGAAAAAAGGCAAAAAATTCACAGCAGGAAGACATAGTATGACAGAGGAAAACAAAGAAAAATGTTTGGGAAAAACACTAAGCTTAAATCACAGATGATTCAGGAAGGACATTTAAATGACTGGAAATTGTGTCCAGAAGTTTGTGGTTTTTTTTTAAATATCCCATTTTATTTTTTAATCTCTGGAAATGAAGACCATAAGGCTTGGAATGAAGGTTATGCCCAGCCTGACCTGCTGTGAATGAAGGTTATGCCCAGCCTGACCTGCTGGGTTGGTCCCTGTTTTGCATTTAGTAATCTCTCCATTGGCTAATAAAAGGAAGGGAAGCTCAAGCAGAGTATCCATTGTGTGAGTGGCTCGTGGGAATTTGAGGCTTTGGTGAGCAGAGGTGGAGGTGCAAGAAGTGAGGTAAGACAAGGACCGATTTCCCCTTTAGTGGGAAAGGCAGAGAGAGGACGGACATGCTCCTCTTGCAGAATATTGATCATCAGGAATGTCAACTGTATCCTTAATGACTTTATCTGCGAGAAGTGCACCCAACTGCAACTCTTTACAAACCATGCTGGAGAATTGGAGCTGAAGTTGGATGAACTTGGCATCATTTGGGAGACTGAGTGGATGATAGACAAGAGTTACAGGGAGCAATCACACTGAGGAGGTAGGAGAAAGGTAGTGGAGTGACAGTAAGAGCAAGGAAAGGGAATAGGTATGCAGTTCAGGGTGGCCCTTGTGGGGCAGTATACTCCTTTGGATACTGCTGAGGGAGGGATGACCTATCTGGGCCTGGCAGCAGCCTGATCAATAGTACCATGGTTGGTTCTGAGATTCAGAAGTGAAGGGTAGTCAGGTAGAGGGATAGTCATAGGGTACTCGATAATCAGGGGAACAAAAAGGAGATTCTGTGGATGCAAAAGAGACTCCAGGATAGTGTGTTGCCTCCTGGGTGTTAGGGTCCAGGATGTTTCTGAGTCAGTGCAGAATATTCTTAAGGGGGCAGTTAGCAGGCAGAGGTTATCATACATATTGTTACCAGTGTCAGAGATAGGTGTGGGGTCCTGCAAAGTAAATTTAGGGAGTTACAAAAGAAGCCAAAGAGCAGGACCTCTAAGGTGGTAATCTCTGGATTACTCCTAATGTCACAAGCTGGGGAAGGTTAGAACAGGAAGATAGTGCAGACAAATACGTGGCTGAAGAGGTGGTGGCAGGGTTTCAAGTTCTTGGCTCATTGGAGCCTTTCTTGGGGAAGGGGTGGCCTGCACGTATGGGATGGGTTGCACCTGAACTGGAGGGGAACCGATATCCGGGCAGGGAGGTTTGCTAATGCCGTTGGTGAGTGGGGGTGGGGTGGGGGGGGGGGTTTAAACTAGATTCGCAGAGTGGTTGGAGTTAAGAACACAGCCCCGTGATGTCTGGTGCTGATGGAGATTGTGGTCTGGAGGTGAGGAAATCCATGATCCAATTATGCATTGGGGTGCTAACTCCCAGGTCTTGGAATTTGCTGATAAGTTTTGAGGGGATGATGGCGCTCAATGCTGAACTGTAGAGCATCCTGATGTTTGCATCTTTGGTGTCCAGGTGTTCCAGGGCTTTGTGTAGAAATATGAAATACGATGTCAGAAAGTGTACGGTCATGAACTTGGTGGGGGGGGGGATAAAAAAATAAACAGGCAGATTATTTTATAAATGAATGAATTGAAAATATTCAGATGCAAAGGAACCTGTGAGTCCGCATGCAGGAGAGCCTAAAGGTAAACTTGGATGAAGATGGCAAATGCATTGCTGGCATTCATTTAAAGAGGAATAGAATATAAGATGAGGGATGCGATGTTGAAAATCGAAAGGGCCCTGGTGGGATCTCGTGTGGAATATTCTGGGGGGGACATCACGTGATGTTGCAGGATCAAAATGCAAGGTTCTGACTCCCTTGATAAATTAATTTAAAAAGTGTTAATTTAAGTCATGTTTTAAACTACTTAATATTTTTTAAATACATCTACTTACCGATAAAAGAAAAACTACCCACAGCTGTGTCTGGAGCCTGATGAGAAGAAAAGAAAAGAGGAGATTTGAGGCCTCCTTTGACGGTGAAGCATGCAGCTAGTGCCTGGGCTGCCCCCCACCCCCATCTGAGGAATCCTTTAGAAGGCCCCTCTACCGATGTCTCCCATCCGCAACAACAGAGAGATGATGTTGGAGAGGAACATGGACCTGAACCATACATACATGAGAAGTCGCACGTGTATGGTATGAAAAAAAGCAAGACATTAATGGGAGTGGGGCAGCAAAGTTTTGAGAAGTCGGGAACCTCTACTTTAGCACCTGAAGATGAAGAGTTGGGCTCCAGAGGAGGATTGATGGCTGAAGATAAGAAGAAGAAGAAGAGCAGGAAGAGTAGGTAATTGAAGAAACTAAAATTATTTCACAGCCTCAAGTAGAAGAATTAACTACATTGATAATGCATCAGTTTAAAGTAATGAAAGAAGGATTGAAGGCTGAAATGAAAGGGGAAACTAATAAAGTATGAGATGTTGTGAATGAAAACAAAGAAGTGGTTGGAGTAAATGGATGAGAAAATTACAAGAGTACAGGATGAAATGCAACATGTTGAAGACAGGGTATCAACTGTGGAAAATACAACTATTGGTTTAATTACAGTCAATCAAAAGCTTTTAGAGAAAGTGGATGTACTGGAAATTTTAAAATAGTTGGCCTTCAACAAGGAAAAGAATCTCCTGGTGCAATTTTTTTATTTCAAAAGTGGATTCCTGAAGTTTTGGGAAAACGAAGCTTTGAAAATCCAATTGAAATTGAAAGAGCTCATAGGGCTCTGAGACCAAAGCCCCTTACAAATCAAGGACTGCACTCTCTATTAATTAAATTCCTGTGTTATCAAGACAGAGAGACTGTTTTAAGTCTTGATGTGAGAGAGACAAGGGAACAACAAGGCCTGTTACAATGGGATGGATGTAGAATTTTATTCTATCCTGGTCAGCGTGAAGATTTATTGAAGAGAAGGAAATAATGTAATCCAGCTAAATTCTTGATAAAGGTTATAAATTTGTTCTTCATTACCCTGCGACTCTGAAGATTTTTGTGCCTGGAGACTGTGGTGAAACCATTTGTGTATGTAAATACCACGACCTTATATGTTTGATCCTGCTCTCACTGGCCGCTTGTGACTCCTTCCCTTTATTCCCCATAAAGGCTGTCATGCCACGACCGTGCCCCCAGTTTGAGCCTGGGTCAGTGTAATCCAGCACCTCAAGAGATACTGTCTATCTCTAGCTAATAAAAGCCTTCAGTTCCCATATTTCAGTCTTTGATAATTGATCGTGCATCAATTTTATGAGCTAGATTTTTGCTTCCTCGGAATATGGACAAGTATCTGAAATTTGATCGCCTGGAAATCGATCCGAGAGAACCTGAAGCGGCCGACAAATTCGCTATCTGGCATTGCTGCTTCAAAAGATTCTTACTGTCTCCAGGACGCGATCCAGGATGACAAGGATAAGTTCCATCTACTGCTCTTGTATATCGGGCACTGGGTCTACTGGATGGTCCGAGACTGTCAAACCTAAGGAAAAGCCATGGATGTTCTAAAGGACCAGTTGAATGACATCGATGAGTAGCACATACTCCACTCTCGCAGGCAGTGACCCGGGGTGACATTCAATGACTTTACTAGGGCCCTGCACGGTGGGCACCCACTCCGATTACATGAGGCAAAGGCTACTCAAACAGAAACAATTGAGCCTACCTCAAACCATCGAGTTAGCGAATTCTCTGGAAGGGACCATCCACAGCGTGGAATTGTTCTCCAGAGAGCACGTGGCCACCTCGTGGGGAATACGGGCGCCGCTCTCATTGGAGGGAGGATCGCGAACCTCCTGATCTGGCCTGACTTATGCCATCATCGGCGGGCTTCTGACGTGTTATTTCTGCGGGGAGGGCAATCATCCCGAGGAAACGCTGCCCTGCCAAGGATGCCACCTGCGCCAAATGGGGGGGGAAAAAGGGGACACTTTGTGAAGGTCTGTAAGTCAAAACAAAGCCCCAAGCCCAGCAGCACTGTGTGCGAACAGGGACCACCACTTCCAGGGAACAGTGATGCTATGAAGACCACCAGCCGCTATGACATCACTTCTGGTGATGGTGTCACCTTCCGCTTTCTCCTTCTCTTCCAGCAAGTGACGATGGGGCCGTGTGCGAGCCATAGGGGCCATCATCACGATCACCATCTTGTTGGATGAACGGAAGATGATGGAAATCCTCCGACAACGAGCTGACGCTAGATCAATGCCGACAGCATCCACTCTCCAGGGCCACGATGAGCATTTAAAAAAAAATCTCTTCCTTTTTGGGAAGCTATTTTAAATGTGAGTAATTAATTAATTAAATTGTATGTATTAAATGTACTGAGGGAGTTGGGAGAAGTGGAGAGTGCTGATTGTTGTGGGATTATGTGTGTTTTTGTGACTTTGATCACTACCCCCATAAAATTTAAACAACACATTGGGAGGGTTTTCTTTTATATCGATATGGTTTTAAATATGGGAGTATTTGTATTTTTTCATTTATCTCGATTGCTGAAGGAAATGCACATTGGACCATGAAATATTACTTCTTGGAATTAGAGGAGACTTGTGAGGGGTGATTGATTGTTTTATCAAGATGAGTAAGGTAATGAAATTTGTAAATTTGAATGTTAATGGGTTAAATTGGTATATAAAAAGGAAGAGAGCCTTATATATTAAGAAAATAGGAGTTGTTGTAGCCTGTCTTCAAGAAACACATTAATGAACAAGAACATTTTAAATTAAAAAAGGGCTGGATTGGACATATAGTTTCTTCTCCATTTAATTCTAAAGAAAGAGGTGTGCGATTTTGATTTAAAAAAAGAATCTTCCAATTAAAGTTCAAAATGTTGTGATCAATCCAGCAGGGACATATGTAATGGTACACTGCCAAATATTTTCTGAATTTAAAATCTGTATGCTCCAAATACTGATGATGAGAAGTTTACACAAGAAATATTTCTTAATCTTGCAGAGACATATGAGAATACGCTAATAGGAGGAAATTTTAATTTTTTGTTTAGATCCATTCAAGCAATGGCAAGAAAAAAAAACCCCAGCTTAGGCTACATTGGTTTTGATGAAAGATTGGAATTTAATAGATAATTGAGGATGATTCATCCAAGAGAGAAAGATTACTCATTTTATTTGAGTAGGTATGATTCCTATATTAGAATTGATTTATTCTTTTTGATTTTGGCACAAATGCAAGCAAATCTCGACACAAGATCTCTTGAAGGCAATGCCCAAAGCCATCAGAAAGAGGACCCACTATGTGCATTGCAACTAGGTTCAGTTCATAAAGCGATGCTTTCTCTAGTGTGAAAAATTGTGAAGCCCTCCTACATTTCCATTTATTCCACTAATTAAAGATTTTATATTTTTCACAAAACAATCTAACAAATGGACTGGGTTACATCTGTACATTCTCTTTAAATTGGTCCATGCAATCTATCCTTGCTCACCTGAAGACTGCATTGTGTATTCACTCCTTGTGAGCTCTGTAATGAAAGATTAATTAGTCACTTTGAAACATTCTTCATTCTCATTGAAAACTTTATGGAAATACTTAATAAATGAAGATAAATAAGATGCTGTATTATGAAAGAAAATTACAAAAGAAAATGCAGGTGCTGAAGTTCATAAAACATTGATATTGTAAGACTTTTTCAACAACATAAAAAATAACCATATGGGTCATCAAGCTAACTGCTATTCGATAAGACCATGGTTCATATGGTTGTGGAAAGCTCCGTTTACCTGACTGTTCCTCATGACCCTTAATCCCTCTGCTATTCCAAAATGTATCCATGTTTCAAATGTATTTAATGAGGTAACCTCTATTGCTTAATTCAGCAGAGAATACCACAGATTAACTAGTCCCTTCTTGATTCTTGATGTTAATTCCCCTATTTCTAGTCTCACTTAACAGTGCTAGCAGCCCTGCTTCTATATTATCTGTTCCTTTCATAAATTTAATTATTTCTATATGGTTTTCCCCTTACCCCTGACCCCCCCCCCCCACGTTTTATTCTTTAAGACATAAGGACAAAACGTTACTGCCTGCAGAATGAATGAAGGGAATTAACTAGAAGGTTAAAACCAAGATCTCAAGGGTTGTAATATCTGGATTACTCCTAATGCCCTATGCTAGAGAAGGGAGGAATAGAAGGACGGGGAAGATTAATCAGTGTCTATGGAGCTGGCTCACATTTTTTGTCCATTAGGATTTCTTTTTGGCCAGAGATGGGTGTGTTGCATGGAACTACAGGGGGAAATGGACCAATTTCCTGGTATGGAGATTGCAGTCACAGAGTTTTACAGCATGGAAACAGGAATATATACTATAATGTTTAAAAATACATAAATGCATGTAGATAGAAAAACATTTGGAGCTGGATGGGAAATTCAGGCAAATGAACAAGCCCAGGAAGGTAAACATTTTAAATTTGAGTTTGTTATTTACTCATGTTCTCACATTTGTTCATGTTTTACAATGGAATTTTTAATTTTTAAATCTTTTGATTGTTAACCACTTTTTGAAGGTTATTGAATGTTAGACAAATTGAAACAATTCATTAGTTTTGACAGAAATATAAGAAATCTGGACATACTCTGGTAAATCAGGCAGCATCTTTTTAAATTAAAGGTTATCATCCTGAAATCTGTTGCTCAAATCATAGATATCTGCCTGTCCTGCTGGCTGCTTCCAATATTCCTTGGTTTTATTACAGATTTCCAGCATCTGTGTTTTTTTTTTGCTTTTGAATTGGTTTTTGTCATGTTTGACAATCAGTTAAATCAAGAGATTGCCTGTAATGAAAGATGAGCAAGCCCAAATATTAACTTTATTTCTCTCTCAACATCTAATGCCTATTTCCAACATTTTCGACTTTACCAGCAAAAATGCTAGAGAATTGCTACAATTTTGTGCATCACCACTGACCTTCAACATCATGCACAGTCAAACAAAGGCTAGTGAAGAACATACAGTATGTTTTGCTTGTAGTTACCTTGTACGAGTATTTGTGGCTAACCACAGAAAGATAATTCAAGGCCATTTTGCAAGGAGCTGTTCCTTTGTGTATCAAAATTGTAAAGATACATCATCAATAAAAAGGTTTCTGAAAGGGCAATACAAAGTTCAATACATTAGGTGGTAATTTTCAAAGCTATATCAATAAATTGTCGCTTTCAAAACAGAAAATGTTCAGTGGTATTGTGAGGGTAAATAGATAGGAGTGGATTTTCAAAGCAGCAGCTTATTTATTAAAATTGATGCAGATCAGGAAACCAGTCAAAGCTGCACTCTTGAGCATGAATTTGGTACAAGTTTTATATTCTCAGTGGACATGATTACAGAAAGTTGATTAATGTAGTATTACTGTTTGAATACAGAATGGGAATTACAAAGATCTATTTACTAGCAAGATAAAGGATGATTACAGAGCAGAATGCTTAATTATCTATAATTTTAACTTGATTAATGAGTCTAAGTTTCTGTTTCAGAAATAGGTGCGTGTTATGATTGTAACTTAACAATATATCCAATTTCCTATTACAACAAAAATGCCTGCTAGAGCATAATTAATTGTGTTCCTGAGACTTGGGAACCATCAATGCTATATTCCACGACTTTGCTCTTGGGTCTGTCTTTGGTTCCCTGTTACCACATTAGCACCATCCATATTGCACTTTTCTAGATATAGCCCTCACTATTCTTTCCCCTACAGCAAGTGTAAAGCAGTTAGCTGTCTGACTTTACTCCAAGTGCTTTCCAAGTGCTTGGAAAGGTCATCTATAGCAATGTTTAGGGTGTTTTTGAGGAGGCATAGAAATGAAATATTTCAAGATGAATATTGAGCATGTGATCCTTAATGGGTCTCTAACCGATGATGGAGAGTAAAATGAGTGAAAGTACAGGAGTTGTAAGTAAACAAAAAAGTTTGTAAGTAAAAATTAAACTATCTCAAGGTACAAACCAGGGACTTGATTTGAAATGATTGGCCTGAGGATTGGACAATCAGTAAAGTCAAAGAGTCAGCACATTTAATTAATTGGGTAATAGGTGATCGAGTATCATACTCCATGTGTTGGAAGTTGATGTGAATTTTGGAGAAATTAGACCAGCAATTTGTCTGTACTGGTTATCAAGCACTAAAGCAGCGTTAGGAATACCCTTAATCCTATGTTAAAATGCTAACCAACCTGCAAAATGCTAACCACCACCCCCCCTCCCCGATCAAACCATTTGCACTTATTTTCTCAGGCTCGCAAACAGTAGGCATTGGAGGACAGATTTCCCTTTTTTCCACAAATCTAGTTCGTGAAAAGCAGCCCCGAAAGGGACAATCCACAAAACAACTCGTTCAGCTGCTGAGGAGTGTGGGCAAGGAATGAATGGATGGAAAGGGCTGGCAGGGTCCTCATGGTGAAGCCAAGGAACTGACACATGAACCTCTAAGAGGAGAATGCACAGAAGACATTAGGAAGCTTGTGGCCTAAAGGGTACTTGCAGCAGAATGGGCATGAGTGCCCTGAATGAATGTCTACACATTTGGGTGTCCTGTACTGCACCCAATGCCACTTCCAATTGTGAATGCAAAGCAGCTGAAGTGCCAGTTCATGAAGTAGACCAAGACGATGTGGTCAAATAATAATCATGGCTTTTATTAGTAGAAACTCATGGTACAATAATGAAAGACAAGAGGTGCATACACAGTTATACCCAAGGGGAATTTACTTAACAGTAGAAATAATGCACAGCCAATGTTAGTACAGCAAGGCTTGCCAGAGGGGAGACAGGCAACTTGGCAGACATTCACCACAGTCTCCCCCTGGCAGAAGAAGGCTTAAAATCAAAAGGACAGCTGCTAGGAAAGACTGAAACAATGATACATGGATACCATGTTTGGCATTGAGAATACTCTAACAACCAAAATACGCCAGTATCTAGCAAGCAATCGAAATAAAATGAGATGTTTTATGAATATGTCAACCTATCAGGTTGTTTACGAATTCTGGTGCTTCTTCTCAAAACAGATGGCTCCTTTGCAACCTTGGGAACTGGTACAGTTTCTGGGTCTGTAGTGTGGGAAGGACTGACTTTTGAACCCACTCTAGAATCGCCAGCGTGAGGCAGTGGAACCTCAGCATGGCCATTTGAAAGCTTACTAGGGGTCACAGGCTGGAGGGGTGAGCCCAAACTTTCAGGCTCACTCTGAGTAGAGGTGTGAGGAAGGGGCGAACCAGGCAAACCAGGCGAGGCCAGATCTCTTAGGGGTACAGTGTCAGTACTCCCGTCTGGGAATTTAACATGAGCGTAGTTGGGGTTCGTACGGAGTAGCTGAACTGGTTGGACTATTTTACGTGCCCGAGCATGGGTCTTCAGCAGTACGGTTCCAGGCTCGGATAAACAGGCTGGCCAGTCCATCACAGTTCCTGATTTCCTAGGAAAGCCAAACATACATTCATGAGGTGTTTGATTTGTTGCAGTACACAATAATGACCGAATAGAATGTAGCACCTCAGGCAGCACCTCCTGCCACCGGGTAACAGGGTAACCATGCACTTTTAAAGCAAGATTAACAGTCTTCAAGACTGTAGCATTAGCCCTTTCGACCTGCCCATTGCCCTGTGGGTTTTAGCTCGTGGTACGACTGGTGGCAATCCCCTTCCGTAGCAGGGCTTGCCGCAGTTCAGTGCTCATGAATGCTGAACCCCTATCAGTATGAATGTAATTGGGAAACCAAAAATGCTGAAAATTCTGTCAAGTGACTTAATGACAGATTCTGACGAGATGTCAGGGCAGGGTATCGCAAAGGGAAACCTGGAATATTCGTCAATTACATTAAGGAAATATACATTTTTGTTGTTGGAAGGTAACGGTCCTTTAAAATCTAAGCTAATCCTCTCAAAAGGTCAGGTTGCCTTGATGAGAGTGGACTCCAGAGCTTTAAAGTATTGCGGTTTGCATTCTGCGCAAACGGAACAGCTTTTAGTCAGTTTCCTGACTTCTTCCAGAGAGTAAGGAAGGTTGTTAGCCCTTATGTAGTGGAAGAATCTCGTGATTCCTGGGTGGTACAGTCTGCTATGGATCTCTTTTAGCCCATCCAGCTGAGCACCAGCAACAGATTGTGACAATGCACCTGAGAGATCATTTAACCTGCCCGGACTGTACTGGGTCTCATACTTATAAGTTGAGAGTTCTATTCGCCAGTGGGCCATCATATCATTCTTGATTTTACTTTTGTGTTTAGTACTGAACTTGTAGGCTACAGATTCTTGATCAGTGACAAGAGTAAATTTTCTGCCGGCTCGAACAGCTTCAATAATAGCCTGGGCTTCTTTTTAATGGCAGGATGTTTAAGTTCAGGTCCGTGTAACGTGTGGGAGAAGAATGCCACATGTCTGCCCTTTTGATAAAGGGCTCCTGCCAAGGCACAATCTGAAGCATCAGTTTCCACTTGGAATGGGACATCCTCGTCAACGGACGAGAGTGCAGTTTTGGCAATATCAGTTTTAATTCTCTCGAAAGCTTTCAAGGCCGTTGGAGAGAGGAAAAGATTTAGTGTCAAACAGAGGGCGTGCCTTCATGGCGTAGTTCCAAATCTATTTGCAATAGTAGGAAAAGAATCCCATACACCTTTTAAGGGCTTTTGCTGGCTCTGGGGGTGGTAATTTCTTAAGGGGGGCCATTCTTTCCAGGTCGGGGTGATTTCACTCTTGAGGACAATGTAGCCCAAAATGGGTAGCTTTGTCGCGTTGAACACACATTTGCTCTTGTTAAATGTAAGGTTGAGTTCTTTAGCTGTTGCTAGACAGGAGTACTTTTTGCCTTACACACTTTAGTGAAGTGGCCGAGTTTCCCACAATAGCTGCAGGTAGTAAATCGAGCCGGGCACTTCTGTCAAGGGTGCCAGCTCTTATCAGAGAAATAGCATCCTTCAGGAGTTCACCCTTTTCTTTCCTTTGGGGTTCCAGCACTCCTGGATGTTTCCTTTTTGGTTTCTTGCATTTCACTGGACCGCATGGCACTTCTCAGTGTTTTGGCTAGAGTGACTGCCCGGTCATAGGTTAAGGGATTCGTCTCCAGCAGCCTCTGTCGGATGTAACTGGAGTCAATCCTGTTGACAAAAGCATCCAGCTTCACGGCATTCCGGTGTTGTTGCACATTGACTGCCCTGACATCATGGCACTGCACAGTAAGCAGTCAGAGACTCCTGGACTATAGCCAGAGTGGTAGCTCCTAGTGTTACATCAAAAGGGACCTCGCCCAGCAGAGAGATCAGGTGGCCCCACTGTATCGCCTCATCGACCACGTTGTTTCGAGCCATGTAGTAATTAAAACAAGCAATCCAGTGGTTGAAAATTTCTCTGGCCCTTGGGGCCGACTGGTTGATTATCAGCCGCTAGGGCTTGAGTGTTGCATCCATTTCTGCTAATAAAATTGAAGTGCCAGTTGATGAAGTAGACAAAGATGATGTGGTCAAACAATAATCATGGCTTTTATTAGCAGAAACTCATGGGACAATAATGAAAGACAATAGGTGCATACACAGTTATACCCAAGGGGAGTGTCCTTAACAGTAGAGATAATGCACAGCCAATGTTAGTACAGCAAGGCTCGCCAGAGGGGAGACAGGCAGCTTGGCAGACGTTCACCACAGCAGCGTTGAACAAGAACCCACTTTGCTGGTCGAGCATTCTTTTAACTTCTGATTTTATCATTGTCTTAGCAGTGACATGGCTACATTACAGTTCGTCTATCACAGTAACAGGTCTATAATAGATTCCATTTCACTGGCTCTACACAAAGCCCTGGAACCCTTGGATAGCAAGGATGATCTTTATCAACTACAGTTTGGCATTTAACACCATCATCTCCTCAAAACAGATCAACAAACTCCAAGACCTGGAATTTCACACCCCACTGTGTAATTGGATCATGGATTTCCTCACCTCCAGATCACAACAGAAACATAGAAAAATAAGTATAGGAGTACGCCATTCAAGCCTACACCACCATTATGGTCATGGCTGATCAGTACCCGGTTCCTGCCTTCTCCCTATACCCTTTGATCCCCTTAGCCACAAAGGCCAAATCTAACCTCCTCTTAAATCAGTAAAGATTGTTAAGAAATTCTCCTCCTCAATCTCCATCAGAACTGGAGCACCACAAGGCTGTTTTCTTATCCCCCTGCTCCACTCACTTTACACTCTAAGACTGTGTCCCTCATTATGAAAACAACGCATCTACAAATTTGCTGACGATACCACAGTAGTGGGATGTACAAAGGGGGGGAATGAGTCAACATACAGGATGGAGACTGAAAACTTGGCTGAATGGTGCACCAACAGCAATCTTACACTCAATTTTGCCAAAACTAAGGAGCTGTTGAGGATTTCTGGAAAGGAAAGCCAAAGATATACAATCCAGTGATCATTGGGGGATCAGATGTAGAGAGGTTGAGCAAATTTAAATTCTTGGGAGTCACTATCTCAGAGGATCTTTCCTGAACCCAACCCACCAATGGCATCATGAAGAAAGCACATCAGTGCCTCTACTTCCTCAGGAGTTTGCGGGAATTTGGTATGACACCTGAAACTCTGGCAAATTTCTACAGAGGTGTAGTGGAAAGTGTGCTGACTGGCTGCATCATGGGTCTGGTATGGGGACACCAACACCCCTCAACATAAATCCCTCCAATAGGTAGTGAACACAGCCAAGGACATCACAAGCAAAACCCTCCCTACTATTGAATATATCTACAGGAAACACTGCCATCAGCGAGCAACAGGAATCATCAAATATCCTCACCACCCAGCACAAGCTCTGTTCTCACTACTGCCATCAAGAAAGAGGTATAGATGCCACAAAACTCACATCACCAGGTTCAGGAATAGCTGATACCCCTCCATCATCAGACTCCTTTTTTAAATATTTTATTTAAAAATTGTAACCATACATACATTCAAATATATTTCAAAATACAGATAGAACTTGTTGAGTATCAAATACATGATGATAATACCCCAGTACCCCAACATCCCCTCCTTCCACCCCCTACAGTCCCAAGAAAAGAAATAAAAGAGTACAGAATAAAGTATTAGAATAGACAAAAAAAAATGAAGTAAGAATGAGAATGGACTGCTGAAAGAGTTAAAATCTTTTTATTCTAAAATTCATTTCTATTTCATTGTCAATGGGATTCCACGCGCATCTTAGTAGCTTAGAAGAACATATATAACCATATAACCATTTACGGAGCGGAAACAGGCCATGTTGGCCTTTCGAGTCCGCACCGGTTCACTGATTTTGTGCGCCCTCTTCAGGCAATGGTCCCGATGGGTTTGGCCCTCGAATTCCAACTTCAATGGCTGAATTCTTGGCAAACTCCAAGAGTCTCTTTTGCAAAACTTACAAAATGGGAAGATAAAGAGGTCCACGAGCTCCTTACCCTCCAAGCTTGAAGACTCAGCACAGTTGTTTTAATTCGTTGATAAAAAAAAATAAATCAAGGTCCCAGAGTTGAGAATGTACAGGAAATAGAACAGCAGGTTGTCACACATACGAACTGCACTCAGGAGTTTGCATGGATAGAATTGCATGCAAGACAAGACATGTTAGTACTGGATCCAGGACAAGCCTAGAAATCTAAAAAAAATTAAAAATGTAATCCTCTTGTTTGTAGATATGGGCACAAAATTTGTAAAATCATATCACATTTTTCCTTCAATTACATGTAATTTTCTTGAGGGGAACACATTCCATTGTTCCAAACATAAGTGTGAATCTGATTTCCAAGCAACTTCAATACACTTTCTGGCCACTAATGCAATTTTAACAAATTCTACCTGATATCTTATTTGCCACAAAGTCAATCAGGGACTCACTGGGCACTTTATTGGTTGTCTTTCTGCATGGTCAGTTTGTTGACATTTGTTATCTGTTTACAGTCTGTGGTTGTTTGCTTGTTTACACTGTGTACAGTTTATTTTTTGCACTACCAATTAGTGGTAATTTTGCTGTGCCAGCAGGAAAAAAGAATCTCAGGGTTATATGTTTAGTCATGGATGTACTCTGATAATAAATCTGAAACCTGAGTGCAAAATTACAATAATGAAAGAAGAAAATTACACTTAATATTCTCAAAATCTTTCAGAATTTGTATTGAAAATGCTACATATGGAAATCTACTGTCAGCTCATGATGCTCAAACTAAATGTAATAAGTACTAATAAATACTATTTTGAAAAATGCAAGGAATCTTAAGCAAGGCTTCTGAGAGTGATGAGGATCCTTTAAGAGCAGTTATAAGCCTTATGTGAGGTTTTGGAGGTCAAAGACAAACTTCAGTAGCAAATAAAGACAAATGCCTGCACTGCTCTCTTAGTTAAAGTCAGAATACACTTACAGGCCTTGCCTTGGGATGCTTGCAAGCTGTTGGTGACATATGACACACATTGATGATTGTAAAATCACCAAAAGGCACAGTCAGCAAATGTAATTTTGGTAAACACATTCATTCGTGGAATGAATGTAAGGCTCCCCACAGTATAGTGGGGAATATGAGATCAAAACAAAAGTATTGCAAGGGAGAGGGCAGAAAAAGATCAAGAAAGTCAAGACAATCAATTCAAAGTATTGCAAAATCATTAACTGTCAAGAGTGAGAATGCTTAAACAGTAGAGTACTCTCTGAGGAATCTGTGTCTGCTCGCATATGAAATCAAGAGAAAGATATTATTTTATTGTCAAGTTATAAAACCTAAAAAGTGATGTTAAACAAAATTTCCTTTAGTCCACTTTAATGTAGACAAAAATTTACTTTCAGCTGAAAATGCCCAGTGCCCCTTACATCAGAGAAAGAGAACCAAAAGAGAGTCACCGAGTGTCCATGGATTCGCCTCTAGTGCTCCCGCAGCCACACAGCCTTCAGTCCAAATTGTCAGCAACCCGAGCACCAGGTCCAAACCTCTGACATGATCAGGGAGCCTTCAGCACCCTTCACACCCTCTCACATCTTGCTTCAAATACCTGGTAGCCCTTCACCCAGTCCAGAGCTAGCCTCCAGCAGTCTGCAGTTGGTGTGAGTCCTTTGACCACAGTTGCTAGCAGTCCACAGCCTGCGTGGGTTCCTTGCCTCAAGTCACGAGGAACCCGCTACCTCTGTGTTCTTTGGTCTCAGAGAGCCCCTTGCTGGCCCGCCACCATGGTCACAATTCCATTGGTCATCTCCTCCTTCTCAAATAGGAGTGGTCTCCATGTTTTCTGGTGCTCTGTGCCAGTTCTCCACTTCCCCAGAGTCTGCAATTTCTCATAGCCACTGCCAATCATATGCGCCGCCATCTTGGGCCCAGACCCCACAGTCGCTGAATTCTAAAATAAACCACGATTGGCTCATACAGCAGGCCATTTAAAGCCTGTACAGAGCTGATAGTGGTCGGATTGGGTGGTTGGATACCGAGAGGCAACGCCTAGTCTCTGCTCCCCATTCACCATGGGTGTGCAGTGGTGCATTACAGCACCTCCAGTGGCACCACCATTTTTTTTGGCAAGAATTATCTTGTTTGGATTCTAGTTATAAGTAGGAAAGAGATTTGTTCACTAGTTTGTTCGAAATTGTTCCTTGATCTGCAGAAAGATCAGAACAGATAGTTGAAGACGAGCACTGTGTATCGAAAAATCATCTGTGGAGTTTGATGGTCGGTAGAGGATCTTGAAAGCAAGTGAAATAAATGAGACATCAGGGAGAGCTGTGCCAGAAATCAGATTAGGACAAAACTGAAGACTATCTATGAGAAGAGATATGGGAATTCTGTGTAAGGCAAACCAGGAAACATTACAATCAGAGGATGAAGGATTAAGATGAAAAATTAATTGAAGATAAGATGAGAAACTAAATGGTGCAAAGTCAATGGGGAAGCAGGGGAAGCATTTGTAACAAAATCATGGGATGGCTTCAGGCTGGAGGCATAATAGATGAAGTGATAAAAACTGAGTTGCTGTGAAGTAGCCAGAGGATGAAGCAGGTAGATTTCTCAATACATGCAATGTTGTCAAGAATGAATGCACACCAGGATAGTTTGTGCCAGCAGTACTCACATTTCATACCCTGCATGAACATGCATATTTCATTCTCTTGTTAACTAGTTTATGAGCCTGACTCTCAGAAGTATTAATGTCATCATTTAAAGCCACATTGACATTTGTAAAATCGAAATTAGGAATCTCATAAGACTTTGAAGTATGGAAATAAATTATATTGCACTTTGTTCCTAAGTGTACAGCTTCATTCTATTCACCGAAACTACAAAACAAGAAATAGTTCAATGCATATTTTCACACAACGAGGAAGCATTGTGTTGTCGGTGCTGTGACTGTGTCATGTTCTGCAGTGCACTTGTCACCACATGAGTGAGGGCCCATAAGCAGCTAACATTTTGTGGGAGATATGCAGAGCAGGCACATTTCAATGTCATTTTTTTAGTTGAACTCTGAATTGAAGTTCTGGCAGTTTGGTTTCAATATGCAAATTTATGGCTCTTCTGATTTCTCGCTGTCCAATGTGAATTTTGTGACAGGAAGGATGCTTCTTTAATGCTATATAAATTAGATCAACAACTACCTCCAGTTTAACTACAGTTTGATATGACAATTTTGTCAGTGTTTATTGGTTTTTGGAACTTTTTTTGGAGCTGTACAAGTCATAAGGAAGAAAGGCCAAGGAAATTTCGTCTTTCAAAGAGTTCACACAAATGGGACCACTAGTTGGCATTCATGAGATGAGGAGAGAGAGCAGAGAGCAATCAGGACAAGAGCTGGCATTTCAGAAGGAGGGGGTTGTGGTCTTGTCCCACCAATATTACAGGCACACTTGGGTACTTACACTGTGGTATAGTGGGGAATACTCTTAGAACCCAAATATAATTCCATGAGGTGAAGGAGGGGCAAGTTGGGAAGGGAACCCAGGCACGCCAATAAACAAAGAGGCTGTAAGATAGGAACATCCCATCCTCACTGATCATGAAGCCCAGAATGAATGATCCACTGCTGCGAATTGACCGCCGATCCAATGCTCTACAGCAATCATACTGCGATGCAGCTGGCCAGACACATTTAGTAGAGCTCCTGTAGAAAATTGACAGGACGATGTCCAGTCACCTTGCTAGTGTCTCACTTCTCAGGAAGTGCAGTCACTGTCGTGCCTTCCTGACAAGTGAGGAGACGTGTGTCCAGGATAGATCAGTTCTGAAGTAGACGCTGAGGAACTTGGTGCACCCTATTCTCTCCGCTAACGAGGTATTAATGAGTCGTGGAGGGTGGTCCATAATCATCTCTTTTGTCATGTCCACATTGAGACTTAGGTTGTTATTCTTGCTCCATTTCACAAGATTTTCCAGCTCTTCTCTGCAGTGCATCTCATTGTTTTTGCCAAAGAGGCCCAAGTACTGTCACGTCATCTGCAAATTTGATGAATCTGTTGGAGCTGAATCAGGCGATTCAGTTGTGAGTCAGATACCTATGACCTTGCTCATGCTGAACTTGGAATACTGTGTGCATTTCCGGTCACATCATTTAGGAAGAGTGTAGGGGCTTTAGAAAGGGTACAGAACAAACTTACTAGGTGGCTGCCTGGATTAGTGGTTAAGAGCTGAAAGGAAATGTGGGTCATTTTTTTCTGGAGTGTCAGAGGCTAAGAGGTTTATTAAATTATGAGTGGCATGGATAGGATAGACAGTCAGAACTATTTTCCCATGGTAAGAAATGTTAACTATAAAAGGGGTGAGCAGGGGGGTGGAGTTTGAAGGAGATGGATTCGGCAATTTTAATGCAGAATGGTAGGTGCCTGGAACGGGCTGCCAGAGAGAGTGGTGGAAGAAAATACCATAGCATCTTTTAAGAGGCTGGATAAACATACAAATATGCAGGAATCATGGGATTTGGGTCATATTTAGGCTGGAGAGATTTTATTTCATTTGGCATTGTGTTTAATGCAGACGTTATGGGCCAAAAAGCCTGTCAGTGCTGAATAGCTCTATGTTCTATGTAAGTTCAATACTGAGGAAAAAGCAGGCCAGTGATTATCAACCTATCAATCACCCTGAACATCGCTCATTAATGGAGAGGAGTTGCAAGTGTGTGCCATCTAGAAAATACACTGGAACATCAGATCTCCACCAAATGGCCATGGCTCACTGTTGTCCATGGCATATTTCCAAGTAGCTCTTTCCAAGTGTTAAATAAAATACTTTAAATTAGATAAAGATGTGTTTCTTACAGAGCTGCCTTTGACTTGAAAATATTGCTCAGTCAAGGCCATGGCATGTTAGGCTGGACGCCAGAGGGCCTTAGTCTGAACCACTGGTAGGGAGCATATCTCTGGTTCTCCATTGCCACTTGAGTCTAAATTTTGGAACTCTCTACCCAACAAGACTGCCTGAGTGCAAGCACCCAAAAGTCTGCAGCAGTTTGAGAAGGTAGCTCACCATCACCTTATTTGTGAGCAATTAGAGATGGCAGTAACTCCTGGCCTTGACAATGATGCTCTGAGTGGGTCAGTGCAATGCTATTACTGCACCAGTGAGCCGGATTAAAATCGGGCGTGGTTTGTGAGGAGTAAATCACGAAAATCTGTAGACACTATGGTGGAAATAAAAACACAAAATGCTGGAGAAGCTCCGTGCCATTTGTGTAGTGTTAGGTAAAAACATCATGAGCTGGGAATGTAGAGGGAGTCACCCAGTGCTGGGCCGTAACAAGATGCAGTTGTGACCTTGTACTCTCAAGATAAGAGTGGGGATGACAAATTGATGTGCAGGAGGCTAGCAGAGAGGGATAGCAACAGTTTATTCATTGGACAATGTAATGGTATGATAATTTACTAAGTACGTATCCTGAGGTATAAAAAAAACACCACTTGCTGATAACGGCAGAATGCGCCTTCTCCAACTAACACTGTTAGTTGCAAGTGTTACAATCCGGCAATAAAGAACAAAGAACCTTGATTTCGACTCAGTCTGGTGTTTGACTCACTCATTCATGAACAAAGCAGACCTAACAGTAGTAATGGTAAAGTTTGAAAACCACTGGTTTAATCGTACCTCATTGACTCGTTATGTGCATGGTTTCATAAGTCCAAAGGGAATGAGCCAATGACAACTTTTCTCAGGAAAAATACGTCAGTAACAATTGGGTCTAGAGCAGTGATTCTCGACCTTCCCTTCCCATTCACATCCCACCTGAAGCAATCTCTTACTAAATCACAGAGCACTTATGGCATAAGTGGAATATGGGTTTAGGGGTGTTTGAAAACCACTGGTGTGGAGCTACAATAAAAAAGAAAAGATCAATTCATACTAAGCAAGGTCAACTTGAGACCACTGTTGTAACAAACAATGTTTAACCATTTATTAGCATAAACTTACCATTGCACAATAGATTGTTAAGACAATGTTTTGAACCGAGCCAAGCAGAATCATTGTCCAGCTCTCGATTAAAGTGCTATATGTATAAATTTTTATACTGAGGGTAAATTCAAATAGAAGTTATTTAGTATTTTTTTCTGTTTGATTTATTTTAAAAAATCAACTGGTGGAGAATAAATTCCCCTTAAAAATGTATGCATAAACCAAAATTATTTACGGAACACAAGTAGAAATCAATAGAATGCAGTACTGACCCTAGAGCAGTTTTCCCTTCAAATTATTTATTTTCAATGTGAAAAATGTGGGAAGTGTGAGAAGATTTTAAAATGCTCTTGGATCCTTCAGTTTTGATGAATGGAGTTATTTTCCTTCAGTGGATGGAAAGAGTAGGGAAAATTTCATCGTTAGCTGAAATAAAGTGCATCTGAAAATTGTTAAATGTTTTATGAATTGTTGTTCTGCATCCAATATGAAAAAGGGATTTGCAATGTTATTCATGTTCCTTTTATTCCTTGTATTTCTCACTTTTCCAAAGAACTTAACATATACTTTTTTGTTTCCTTGCAAAAGGTTTAGTCTGTGAAAATTAGTACTTCAAGAATGTATCATGATGCCAAAAATTGGAGGTAGTTTTTAAATCAAACATTCAGTCAGTGAAAAATTGGGCACCGAATGAAATCTGAAATAAATCACAATAATCTATTTCAAAGATAAGGGCTGCAATCTTTAAAAAGACAAAGTGACTACAGCACTTATGGTTAGTAGCTTCAGATATTAAATGCAATTTTAGGCTTCTTACATCCATTGTATTGTTCAGAACTGTACATTTTTATCAATGCATTAACATTGTCATGCTGTTTTGGATTTCAGTCCTGTTATTAAGGATCTCACAAGCAAGGGGCTATTGCTGTTAACAGGCGCAGTTATCAAGATTAAGATTCAATTTATTGTCACAGTGTCATATTACATGAAATCGCTTTTGTCCGTTGTAAAGCAGTCAAATGCACCATCAGCAGAAATTGCCTGGAGTGCTTCTTATAGTCAGAGAAAGAGAAGTAAAAGAGGGTTACCCCCAGAGTCACTGAGTGTCCGTGCCTGCAGCATCTGTAGTCACACAGATTCCAATCCAAACCAGCGGCAACCTAAGCTCCAGATTTGAACCTCTGTTATCATTAGGAACCTTTAATGCCCTTGGCATTCAGTCACGTCCCAGTTCTGATACCTGGTACCATTTCAGCCAATTTTGAGCCCCTCTCCAGCAGTCCACAGCCTGGTGCGAGTCCTTTTATCAGTATCCAGCACCCTGCAACCTCCATGGGTTCCTTGCCTTGAGTCATCACCAGCCCGCTGCCGGTTCGGGTCCTTCAGCCGCAGAATCCCCTCAGTGCTCTGCCCCCGTGATCACCATCCCATGGTTCATCTCCTCTGCCTCTCCTTTTCAGTTTAAGGGCAGGTGGTCTCCACTTTTTCTGATGCCCTGCGCTAGTCCTCCACTTCCCTGAAATATGCAATCCCTTGCTGCCAATCACAGGTGCTGCCACCTTTGATCCAGACCCCACGGTCACAGATTTTAAAATGAACCACTGTCGGCTCCTTTAACAGGCTGTATGGAGCTGGCAGCAGCAGAACTGGGCAGTTAGACCCCACAGGGGTGCTGTGCCTCCGCTCCCTGCTCTTTGTGGGCCCACGCCAACGGGAGGGCTGCCATTACAGCAGCTCCAGCAAGACCACAATTTCAATTAATTCAAGCCAGAGTATGTTTGGAAACCAGCATGGATTTATTGATCCAGTCCATGGATTTATTGATTGATTTTCAATTCTGCTTTCTTCAATACATGTCTGCAATTTCACATAAAGAATTTGATTAATGAAGTAGAGAAATCTAGAGAATCAGCAATATCAAGGTTAAATGACTTGTTATCATTTTGATTTTGTGACTTTTTTTGAATTAGAATCCTCTGAACTTGCTAGATTTACTGCAAATACTTATGCCAAATTCAATGAGTTTTCCAAGTGAATGGAGGTGCACAAGGATGGATTCTTCTTAAAGTTATTTGTTTCAGATCATTAATTCAATGTCATATTTGTTTTAAATATGGTAGATGATAATGAGCTTGATAAAATTTCAAAAGGTACGGAGGACTTTACAATCCTAGAAAAAAGCCAACATCTCTTAGGAAAGTGATTAAACTTTAATGATATTTCAACCACATAAAAATAAATGACTGTTTTTTACTATTTTAATCTTTGTACTTTGCTCACATTGATTCTGACGATCAATCAGTTAATCAATTAGTTGAATACGAATCTTTCAATACGTTAAAAAAAAGCGGCTGATTCAATTGGTTAGATATATTAATTAAAGGCTTTCTGATTCCAACAGGCAAAGAATTAGCTCAGGGGTATATGTAGATTCAGTGGAATTAATACAGGCAAGTGGGATTAGTTACAGAGCAGTCTTCCCTCCTCTCTTGAGGTATGAACATGACCACATTCAGGTTGAAGTAGAATAAATCTTTGATAATTTGGAGCACTAATTACTCTTGAAAATTATAACTTTAGCCTCCGAAAGGCACGGATTTGGGTTGGAAGAGAAATGTGAAAAAAGAGATCTGATCGCAGCACAACATAAATTTCTCCACCTTGATTTTGATGAGAGCATGCTGCCAACTATCATATATATGTGTAATAGTTGATTCTGTGTATGACTTCCTTCCCCACCCCCCCCCACTTTTTGGCTCAAAAATCATGTTTTCTATATGACCAGTGTAAAAATCAACCCCACTACTTTTGGCTCTGACCACTCACCCATCTGATCTTCCAGTGCCTCAACCGCCACCCCTCACCTCAGCTGCCTGCTCACCCAAGCTCCTGATGCCCTAAGTGTGAACTCTCACCTTGGCTATCTGCCCATCTGAGCTCCCGACACCCTGACCACCTCCCTATCCGAGCTTCCAACATGTGAAATTCTGCCAGAATAAGTTTTAATGTGGACAAAACAAATGAGGGATGACCACCATCCACTGCATATTAATAACTCAGTAGTGGAAAGAGTGGAGAGCACCAAGTTCCTCAGAATCCACTTAAGTAGTGATCTATCCTGGACACATAACATCTCTTCTCCTGTCAGAAAGGTGCAACAGCAACTACACTTCCTGAATAGACTGATGTAGGCAAGGATAACGGCCACCATTTTGATAACCTTCTACAGGAGCTCTGTCAAGGGCATCCTGGCTAGCTGCATCACAGTGAGGAATGGATGCTGTAGACCATTGGATCGGAAGTCAATACTCAGGACCATAAAAGTTTCAGAGAGGATCACTGAGGTCTCCCTCCACCTCCTCTCCCCCCCCACCCCTGTGAATCTCTGTGTATAGTTTATCTGTACGTATATTTGCACTGTTTTTGGTATGATGGACTGGAGAATGCTGTTTCATCAGGTTGTACTTTTCCAATCAGATGAAAAATAAACGATCTTGAACTTTAATATCTGCAGTATCCACAATTCAATAATGACTTCACAGAGATATGGTGCATAGCTCAAGAGTAGGGAAAGGGTGCTCTATTAGGCAAGCTTCTAATAGATTGGTTAGATTGGAGTTGAATCAATGTTAGTATCTAAAAATTGTTTTATTTGTTTATTTGTCTTCTCATAAATTGACAAAAATCTTTTCTTTGTAATAACATAGTGTTAAATCTTCATCTATAATTCTCTTCTCTTCAATAAGCAATGTTAATAACAAAGGTGAATGATCCAATATAAGTCTTGCTTTATATTGAACCTGCTGTACCCTTCCTTATATCTTACTGACAATAAAAACATATCAATTCTGGAATAAGAATCGTGCCTATTAGAATAAATGAGTCATATTTTCTCTAGGATGTACCCTTCCCCAAATATTCATCAAATTTAAATCTTGCATTAATAATAAAGTTATTTTGGCCACTTTAGACCTTACCACACCTCTCGTAGATCTATCTAAAATTGGGTCTAGACAAAAATTAAACTCTTCCTTTATTAAAATATTTTCATTTGCACCACCCATGTTTAAAAAAGTTTATTGAATAAATTTTCCATCATCCACATTTGGTGCATATATATATTCAATAATGTCCATTACTCAGAGAAAAATTTGGCAATTTATCATCACAAACCTACCAAATGGATCCAAAATCTCACTTTGTGTTCTAACTGGAAGATTCTTATTTATCAAAATAGCTAACCCTCTTGCTTTTGTATTAAAATGTGAAGCTATCACTGTTCCCAACCAATTTCTTTTTAGTTTCTGATGCTCCTTCTCAACTAAATGCATCTCTTGCAGGAAAGCAATATCCACTTTCCTTCTTTCAATATTGGTTAAAACTCTCTTCCTTTTTATTGGATTCTGAAGCCCATTAACATTAGAACATAAAAAATTTTAGCCTTTTACTCATTTTGTTGTTCCAAAATCCTTCCTACCTTCCATCTACCATCTTTTCCCTTCACTGCACCCTGGCATCTCCATAACAAAATAAAACATTCTGAATAAGATTAACCTATAAAATCCAATTATAAGAACAATAGCAAAGTTATAAATAAAAGAAAAAGAATGAAAAAAAAGAAGAAAACCCTCCTTTAACATTGCCCTGAAATTCCCAGACAATGCTACTTCCCTCCAAAAGACAACACTCATGGTTCAGTGGAAACCAATCAGCCTAATCTTGGCTCCCCTTAAAAATTCAAGCTAATTTTAACATCTTTGTTATTTAAAAAAATATATTTCATCCAAAAAAAAGTAATATCCTGAAGTGTCCACCCATTGAATCAAATCCGGACATACATCCGGTAACTGGCCGGTCAGCATATTCTGGATCTGTGAAGAATCTATTCGGACCACTTTGCCCAAACACCTTCAAAGTTGCAGAATAACGCAGAATATAATCAGACCCTTTCTTCCACAGCGTGTTTTTAAACAGATTAAACCCTTTTCTTCTCTTCAATAGTTCAAAACTTAATATCAGGGTTATTTTCTCCAAACTCCAGTGGAGCCTTTCTTTCTTTAGCTTACTTTGCTGCCATTTCTAGATTTTTTTTCTCTCTTGCCTGATATCAGAGAAATTCCACCAAAATAGGGCTTGGTTTCTGATCCAGTGAAGGCTTTGGCCTGAGAGCTCTATGAGCCCTTTCTGTTTCAATGTCCTCTTGAAAATAATGTACCCAAAAATCCAACATTGTAAAAAAAATTGTTTAATATCTTTCCCTTCATCCCCTTCTTTCAGACCTATAACCTTAACATTATATTGCTGGCTGAAATTCTCCAATGGATCTGCTTTCTCAGGTAATTGTTTATTCATCATTACCACGGCTTCCAAACCATCTTCCATTTTGTCCACTCTTTCTTGAACAATGTGAGATTCCATATTCATACTTTGAACTTTTTATTCCATTTCTTGATGTTTTCTCTGTAACTATTTCACAAACTGTATTAACCTTTAACTCTGACCTCTTATTATCTTGTCTTATTAATTTTAACTCCTCTATAATCATTTTAACAGAACCTTTAAATTTACTAGTCTTTTTAATTCTCTATCCTGTACCACCTTCTTCTATTGATTCTTCTGAGCTTTTTTTAAAAAAAACTTTATTTATTCATTCAAAAAAAAATATGACATATACAGCAATTAAACATGAACATGAACATTTTTTTATATTTATATAAAAAAAGGAAAGAAAAGACCCCCCCTTCAGCCAACTCTCCTAAGAAGAGCCATAAAAAAAGAAAAGAGAAAGAATATTAAAAAAAAGTTAAATATACATATTAAAATCTAATCAATATAAATTTAAATGTAAATATTCTGAGTATAACAGCCACTTATTAATAAAAAATTATAAGTATCATGCGAAACATACATAATTTTTTCCATTATTAAACAATATTTCATCTCATTATGCCATCTATCAATATCAATCATATTTGTATCTTTCCACATACTAGCAATTCATTTTTTCGCTACGGATAAAGCTAAATATACAAAAGCAAGCTGAAACTTATCTAATCCCAAGCCTTTCAGAGATTGCAAACTACCCAATAAAAATACTGTTGGATCTAAAACTATTTTAATCTTATACAGATATTCTAAAAACGATTGAATATTCTTCCAAAAAGATTGTATATGTATACATAACCAAACACCAAACAGCATGAAAAAAGTTCCAACCGTATCACCACATCTAAAACACAAATCTGATTCATTAAAACCATATTATTTTAAATTTTTCAGGTGTCAAATGTAATTGATGTAAAAAATTGTAATTAATCATTGCATAACGTGTATTTATCAATCTAATTACACTATCATAACAGATATCCAACCAATCCTCTTCAGAAAAAATAAAACCAATATCCGCTTCCCATTTACTTTTAGATCTATCCCAACCCTCCTGTAATATTTGATACATAAATGAAATATAACCCTTCTCTGGTACCTTCATAAGAGAAGTCTCAAATTTAGTCATTTTAGGTAAAATCATATCTCTACCAAACATACATTTTACCAAAGATCGAATTTGATAATAAAGAAATAAAGAATTCTTATCAATACCAAAATCTTCCCTCATATGATTAAAAGATAAAAACTTACCCTCTTTAAAACAGTCTCCCAAATTTTTCACACCTTTAAATCTCCAATGCAATAAACTTTGATTATGTATTGAAAAAGAAATAAGTTGATTATTATACAATGGAGTCAAAGCCAATAGTTTACCCCTAGAACATATCATTTTATTTTTCTTTATCCATAACTTCATTAAATGTTTTAGTATAGGCACATTATATTGTTGTAACAAATTCATATTCCACCTAAACAAAAAAACTAAAAAAAAGATGGATATCTTTCCACGTATACAATATTGGTTTCAATCTATTCCGTATTTACTTGATACATTTTTTTTCGAGATTTAAATAAAATGGTTAGGGAGTTTTTATGGAGGAGTAAATTTTCAAGAGTAGCTTTGAATAAATTAACTTGGAAATATGAGTTAGGGGGATTACGTTTACCACATTTTCAAAATTATTATGAGGCAGCCCAACTTAAATTTATTAGTTCATTGATGGATTTGGTACGGTCTCCTAGTTGGGCTAACATTGAGATGGCAAGTATTTCTGAATTTGAAATGCAACAATTTTTGTTTAGGTGGATTCTTCTGAGCTTTGATCTTCTTCTTCATGTTTCCCTTCAATTTCTTCTTGATTTATTCCTCCTCGCAAGTTATTGGCAATGTCTTCGTGGCCTGTTTGGAAAGCCCTCCGAATATTTCTTCAAAGGCCTCCCAGTCACACTGACTGTGCATGTGTGACTCCTCGTGCATGTGCAGTTGAGATCTTCCCCTTCCGGGTTCATCCTATGCCCCTGTTGGTCCATAGGCACTGCTGACCACTGAGAGGCCAACTTGGAGGCTCTCTTCATACAAAGAGGTGTCTTCGCTTCAGGTCCTGGCTTCTTCAAGGTAGGCTCTTCTTTTTGTTCTTGTTTTTCTTGCGCACTCTCTGTTGTTTCTTCAGTGGCTTTATCCTATTTTGGAAGCTTCATAACTTTCTTTCTCTAGTCTATTAGCAATTTTTTAAATGAGTTTTAATCAAACCCTTTTTTTTCCACTTCTTTTTAAACTTTTTTTGGGAGAGCCAGACTTTACATCCTGGCTTTACGTCATCACTTGATGCTCCCCCCCCTCCCCAAAATGGAGTTGCAAAGTAATAGAGATGTACATCATGAAAGCAGGCTCTTCAGTATATGACGTCAATGCTGACAATCATGGCTATCTATACCCATTTCATAACCCTGCATTAATCTCAGATCCCTCCATGTCCTCACATTCAAATAGCTGTCCAGATGTGACATAATTGTTGTCATTACTCCTACCTCATCCTCTGGCAGTTCATTCCAGAACACATTTTTTTTTTCAAAAAATACCCTTGTTACGAGCCCAAAGGACCCCAAAACCCAGCAGCAAATGACATTCATCAAGACAAATGGTTACTTAAACAAAAGTTGATTTTAATTATCTTTAAACATGAAGATAGAATCACACTTTAACTCTATTGACTTACTTAACCTAACTTAACCCCTTTCTAATTCTAAGCGCACGTGTATGTAATGTGTGTGCATGTTTAGAAAAGTTCTTTGGTTCACCGTCCAATCTTACTTCTCATTCCTCCAGGTTCACTGGTTGCAGGCATTTCATATACTGTGCACAGAATTAAACATGTATAAAGTTTACCAGGCTTTGATGCTTGAAAGGTAAATGTTTACCACTCAGGAAGGTTCTTGTAGGGTTTGCAGAGAGAGATTTGTTGTTCCAGGATTTCCACAACTGAGGTACCACCATTAGTCACCTCAGAGTCTTGCTGATGAAACTTGCCCCATCAGGGTTCTTCAGATGATAACCTTTTTCTTTCAGGTTACACAGAGTTCCTTTCTGTTTCACTTATTCCAAGAGAAACATCCAGCCATCCACCACTCTGGAGTTTGTTTCAGTTCCAACCAACTTCTTCTGCTTGTTTCAGCTGCCTGTCCAGTCTCTCTCTCACTCCCCCAACTGCCAGAAAGCCCATGTGACTCTCTCACTTGCAAAACCCCTGACCTTCTCCAGCAAACAATAGGAGTTAGTGTTCTTGGTCAAGCTGTTGTCTTTAGGTAAACAAAAAACCCAGGAGTGACCTTTCTTTGCACTCTGTCAAAACCCTTGCAAAGACCTTTTAACAGCCAGAGCGCCTTCTGTTTGTTGCTTTAAAGTCGACATTTCAATTTGCACCTACTTGTGAAATGTGCACAGCATTCTCCATACTTTCTGTAAAGTCACTGAATATGAATTCTTCATTATTTCAAATAAGATCTGTTTTAAAGTGTAACCTACTCTAATTTTACCAATTTATCTCCCAAATACATCTATAAAATATTTTATCACACCCCTTAGATCTCCTTTAATCCCTCCACTCTCCTCAATCCTATGTTTACCAGGCAGAGGTAGATTTAGGACAGGAGGGGAAAAAAATTAAACAAAAGTAAAAAGGAGGAAGAGGAAGAGGAGTGGGAACATGAAGAAGGAGCAAATAGGAATGGGAGTGAGGTGGCAAAGGAATAGGAAGATGAGAAGGTGAAACTGGAGCCAGAAATACATTTCAGGTGTAATTATTTCCCATAAGGGCTTCAGATGGATGTTTTATATTGACTGACATCAGAATTCCAATGTCTTGTCAGCAGCTTATATAAGAATTTATGGAAGAGACTGATCTGTTGGGGTTTTCTCAATAGTTTGTTACTAACCCCCCGCCCCCCCCCTAATTTATTTTGAAAAGATAATGGCATGAGAAGTACAATGATCTGTGGCTGGTTCATCTGCCTTCCCAGCAGACGGCTAGTACACAAGTATATTTAATTATCCCCTTCTCATAACCTCTCTGAAGATTGCCAAGGTAATTTGGGAAGTTCATCTCTATTAATGAGTGTCAGTGTCTGGCCCTATCCTGACAAAAGCAATATGCAAAGCTTGTATTCTCTTAGTGTTATCAACACAGCTATTTATAAGTGTACATGAAAGGAAGCAGAGATTTCTTTGTTTTACTGTCAGTTATTTATATTTAAGGACATGGTTTTATTTACAGCTCAGAAAAATGAATTTACTGCTCGATGGGCATAGCAGAATAGGTATGTTTGATGTTTAGATACGTTTGTCAGTTCCAAATGATCTATTTAACCACTCATCTCGCCTTTCACTTAATATGGACCTGTTAATTTGGATTCCCTCCTGTGAATACCTTTCACATTTTAAAAGACTTATTATCCCATTATTAACATTTGTGGCAGAAAGCCATATCCCAGTAACCTCAAAGAAAGTAAGAGAGAGAGAGAGAGAGAGAGAGAGAGAGTGGTCGGTCACTTAAGGGAATAATTTCCTAGATGTGATACAAAGGAAGTTGGAGATGTTCCATGAAGCTGTAAGCAAAATAATATTGAATTTTGAGGCAGGAGGCCAGTGTGGAAGCATTCATATATTTCAATATTAAGATGTTTGTGAACCAATAGGCAAAGCAGATTATTGAAGGAAACAGTAATGGATAAACTGGACCGACTTTGGGCATCAGAATTATAGTTAATTTTGGAGTTTTTATGGTTTTTTTCATTGCAAAGAACCAAATAGATTTTGTTGATCATTAGGAATCCATGGAGAACATGTACCCAACAATAGGGAACGGATGGGGGTGAAATTTTTTTTACAACCATCAAAAGAGACAAAATTGTTCTGTCTTGGATGCAGACCCATGCATAAGGATTAAAAATAAGTATACACGAATTAATTGTAGGTGAAAGGCCAAGCTTGTAACAGTAGAAGTGTAAAATGGCAAATCAGTCTGTGATTGGCCAGACTATATGGGTGAAACTTAGAAATAAGGAAGGGATGATAATTTTGATGGAGTTGTATTATGGAGCTCCACCAATAGTCAAGCTGATTTAGAGGAGCAAATCTGTAGTGTGATCACAGATAGCAGTAAGAATAATAATTGTTAAACAAGAAAGTATGCAAACACTGATTGTCCAAAACACAAAAGTGCTGGAGAAACTCAGCAGGTCGTCATGCAGTGTTTCTTGTGTAGCAAAGATGTAACCAATGCTTCGGGCTTGAGACCTTCGTCAAGGCATGAATAAAAAGCAGGTAGGGCCTGAATAAAATGGGGAAGGGCAGGGGGAGGAGCACAGGCCCATAGACAAGATGTTATAGGTGGCATTGGGTGGGAGGGCACAAGAAAATAAAAGCTGAGAGACGAAAGGGGGAGGAGGTAGCTCTCTGAAGGTAGAGGGTGGAGAGCTGAAGGAAAAGAGTGAGAGGGATGGGGAAGAGAGGGAGAGATGGGAGTGATCAAACAGAATCCAGAGAAGTCATCTGGTTAGAAAATGCCCAGACAGAATATCAGGTCTTATTCCTCCAATTTGCAGGTGGCCTCAGTTCAGCAGTGCATGAGGACATGGACAGGCATGTCAGTGCAAGAGTGAACCATGGAATTGAAATGGTTGGCTGCTGAGAGATCACTGCCATTGTCGCGATATCGGAGAGACTGGATGCAGACTGGGTATTGTGAATCTGCGGGAGTCATCTACTGCATCTGGTGTTCCCCTTGTGAGCTTCTCTACATCAGAGAGGCTGGACACAGACTGGGAGATAGTTTTGCTGAACACCTTCACTCTGTCCACAGCAGGAGCCTGCCTACTTTTTGCTCATACCTTGATGAAGGGCTCAGGCCCAAAACATTGGTTATCTATCTTTATTTTTGCTATATCAAAATGTTGCATGATTCCTGAGTTTTTCTGCACTTTTGTGAAAGAATAATAGTAGATGATTTTTAACTTCCCACTCATGTTGACTCCTGTGAGGCAAACAGGCTCGGATGAGATGTTTTTTCTTTTAAAACAATATCCTGGAAGGTTTCCTTCACAATGCATACAGGGCCTTATCAAGAGGTTGCAACACCAGATTCCTATTAGGGAACGAGGTGGGGCATGTGACTGAAGTGTTAATCAAGGGGCATTTTGGAACCAGTGACCATAATTCTATATGTTTTTAAATAGTTATGGAAAAAAAAACAATTCGTGAGGTCCACAAGTTGATGTCCTAAACTGAGGCAAGGCCTCAGCCTGGAACTTGGTGAGATTGATTGGGTGAGGCTGGTTGCAGATAAAGAGATGTCTAGCAGGTGGAAGGCTTTTCAAAGTGAGATAGAGAAAGTTAAGGGATTCAGAGTGAAGGGTGATGCTGTCAAATTTAGGAATATTGAGCATCAGAAATAGGTAGTGAGTTCAAACAAATCCCTAAAAAAGAAAATGCTGTGGAAAACACTATGTTGAAATTAGCTAGTGAGAAGACCACACCAAAGAGAGAATAGATTTTTACATTACAGACAGTTGATGTCAGTTCATCTGTTACTGGCTTAATGGAACACAAAAAGCTAATTTTGAGGCAAGTGTATGAATACATATTCAGTGAATGAATAGATTCAGACACAAATCTGTTTTTAGATACAAAACACTTTGAATGTGCCTTTTTTTAAAAGAAAGCAAACAATGGAGATTATGTTTTGCTGCTTGTAACCATAATTATTGAATTGATGCTGTTGCCTTTTGAAGTATTTTTTATTAATAATTCAATTACAAAAATAATGCCTAATTCATGATCAAGTCTTCCACGAACTGGAAGCATTACAAGAAAGCTCTAGAGAAGTGAGCTGGAAGGAGCCCTTGTGGTGAACCTTGTTTTGAACTCCTTGTCCTATGCATTTGTCCTCACACTCTGGATGTGAATATTAAATGTTAGGAATCTGAAAAAAATGTATATTCTACAATCAGTAACAGGTAAACAATAATTTCCTGCATATACTAACCAGGAACATCGATGTATGAGTGCATACTTTCATCTGTGGATTGTGAGCAAAGCGCCTGAAACATTTTTAAAATTAATTCATCGAAGATTGGGATCCCCAGCAAGACTGGCTATTATCATCCATTCCTAGTGAGTCTTGGCTTATTCAGGCACTTTAATCACAAGTAAACTGCATTGCTGTTGATTGGTCATCACACTGATCATACCAAGCAAAGATTTCCTTTCAAAATAAATAGATTCCTTTTATACTGTCTGTCCACGGCAACCTCTTAGGAATAAACACTATATTGTTATGAAAGTAAGTCCCATCTTCACAGCATCTAATGTGCACAATCAGTAGATGAGGATGAGTTTATTATCATTAATCTTGTGCAATGTATATTGTGACACAGTATATAGATGTGTTTTTCGGAGATAAATTGGGAAAGGTTTGTTAGAGTATGTTACTTACAAACACTTTAAAACAGATCTTATTTGAAATACTGGATCTCTTCCCCATGTGAGACTCAGCAGGACCTCAGACCTTTTGCAAGAGCTTTGAAGAGTGCTCAAGAGACTTCACTAATGGATTGTTGTTTACAAAAGGCAGCAGATGAAATAGCTTGTTGGAGCCACATATTTTCTGGATGGAGGAGAGCTTGCTGTTGTAAGAGGATCATGTGGTTTTGCAAGCAGAGAGAGTCAAACAGGCTTCCTCTCTGTTACACACACACACACACACACACACACACACACACACACACACACACACACACACACACACACACACACACACACACACACACAGATCACTTGTACAATGTAACAGCCAGCAGATGTAGTTGGAACTAGAACAGGATAAGCTGGTAAGCCTGTTTGGAAGACGGCCTGGTCAAAGTCCTTATGGTACATGCAAGAGGAGAGGACTGGCTGCCTAATGTTTCACTTGGAATAAAAGAAGCAAAAAGGAACTCTGTGATGACCTGGAAGAAAGAAGTTATCATCTATAGAACCTTGAAGGGGCAGGTTTTGTCAGCAAGACACTGGAGTGGCTGATGGAAGTACATCAGTTGTGGATGTCCTCGAAAATCAAATCTCTCTCTGAAAGTTGACAAGAACCTTCCTGAGCAGTAACCATTTACCTTTCAAGCACTAAAGCCTGATGAACTTTATAAATATTAAATTCTGTGTACAGTATAAGAAGTGAGATTGGACGGTGAACCAAATAACTTTTCTGAACTTGCAAACACATTACACGCACGTGAGCCTTAAATTAGAAGGGGCTTAAGTAAGTCAATAGAGTTAAGTTAAAGTGTAATTCTATTTTCATGTTTAAAGATAATTAAAATCAACTTTTGTTTAAGTAACCATTTGTCGGTGAATATCTATTGCTGCTGTGTTTTGGGGTCCTCTGGGCTCATAACAATATACACACCAAAATTCTTACTTGCTGCAGCTGAACAGGTACTTGTGAAGGAAAAAACGATAATAGTTTACTATTTGAACTAAATTAAAGGAGATGGTAAATACAAAAGATCGTTACACAGTGCAAAAAAGTGACTTGCAATTGCTGGAGCTGTCCATAATTAGTGAACCAAAGGGAGGTGGAACAGTCTGGTCGCTGTTGGAAAGAAACTACTCTCGAAACTGGAGCTGATGGTTTTCAGAATTCAGCACCTTCTGCCTGAAGGTAGCAGTGAGAAGTGGTTGTAACCAGGGTGATGCAAATTCTTTATGATGCCTTATACACCTCACAATGGATGGGAGGTTAGAGCCTGTGATGGACCTGCTAGGTTTTCTTCCTTCTGCAGCCTTCTAGCATTTGAATTCCCAAATCAGGCTGTAATACAACCAGCCAAAATACTTTCCACAGTACATCTGCAGAAGTTTGATAGAGTATTTAATGCCATGCCAAATTTCTTCATCCTCCTCGGGCAGCAGAGGCATTGGTGTAACATTTTCATGGTTGCTTTGAAGTGCAGGGTCCAGGAAAGATTTTCTGAAATATGGACTCACAGGAACTTGAAGGTTATGCTTCTCTCCAACTCTTTCTCATCAATGCAGGGCGGCACAATTGGCATAACGGTTAGCACAAAGCCTTTACAGCACGAGTGATTGGGACTGGACTACGAATCCAACGTTGTCTGTAATAAGTTTGTACGTCTCCCCATGTCTGCATGGGGTTTCCCCTGGGAGCTCCAGTTTCCTCACACCATTCGAAATGTACTGGGGTATAGGTTAATTGGGTGTAAATTGGGCTGGCACGGGCTCTTGGGCCATAATGGCCTGTTACCATGCTGCATGTCTAAAAATGTAGACGGGTGCATGATCCCCTGGACTCTCCTTCCTAAATTCAACAGTCAGCTTCTTGGCCTTGGTGATGTTGAGAGTTAGATTATTGTTCTGGTGGTACCCAACCAGGTTCTCGATCGTCATCCTGTTTCCTAACTTATTCTTTAAAAAAATTCAAGATGGTGCCTTACACTGGCAACTCTTTGTGTACAGCTCTGATGGGAATGATCAAATATTACTGTTTATAACTATTAAAACTCAGCCCCAAATCCATCAAATCAAACTTACCTGTGAATAAGGATGCCCTGAGAATGATAGCATACCTTGCGATTTGCTGAAACGGCAGACTCTGTCAGGCCATGGTATCTTTAAATAGCCGATGTTCAGGCAAGTTAAATACCATGGAAGTTTCAAACATCCAGCAAATGGGCCATTTTAACTCAGCATGAGTTGGAAGCAGAAGGTACTCAGTCCATTTAAACTTTAACAGGATTCACTCAGTCCAGTTAAACATTGCAGATCTAAAGAGACATCTCACTGACCTTTTCAACATCATGGGAACTACCAGCAGCTGATTTCTTCATGCAATCATGAAGAAAGCTTGCCAACAGCTATGCTTTGTGTGGTGTCAGAGGAGATTCAGATTGTCACTGAACAGTCTCAAAAACCTCTACAGGAGTACTGTGTGGAGAGTATCCTGGCTGGTTGCATCACTGTCTGGTACAGAAGTGCCAATGCTCAGGACAAGAATAAACTCCAGGGGGTTGTTAACTTGGCCTGCGACATCACAGATGTCCAGTGAGGACATCTACAAGAGGTGGAGTCTTAAGAAAGCAGCCTCTATCCTCAAGGACCTTCACCATGCCCTCTTCAATCTGCTACCTTCAGGAAAAGGTACAGAAGCCTAGAGGAGCACTTAGTGGCACAAGGACGGTTTCTGCCCTGATGCCATCAGATTCCTCAATGATTAATGAACCAAAGACACTGCCTCCTTTGACTTTTTGTGCACTATTTTTATTTATGCTTGTAAGGCGAATATTTGCACTATATGGCGTTGCTGTAAAACAATGAATTTCATGACTTGTTCATGACTATAAATTCTGATTCAGATTCTGAATCTGATTCCAATTTCCAGTTATTCAACCAATAATGATGGTGTTGTCAGAAAATGTATAGATTGAGTTGGAGCTGAACTTGGCTATGCAGACATGGAGCATAAAAATAGAGTTGGGACTCTATTTGATGCCTCTATGTTAATGGAAGGATGAGGTGATGTTTCTGCTCTACACTGATTAGGATCTACCTATGAGTTAGTCCAGGTTCCAGATGCAGAGGGATGAGCAAATTCCCAGATCCTTCCGCTTGGTCATGAGTTTTGCTGGTTTGATGTTGAACGCTGAACTTTAATCAATGATCAGCAGCCTGATACATGATCCAGGTGATCCAACACTGAGTGGAGAGCCAACAAGATGGCATCTGTCATTAATCATTTGTAATAATAGTGAAGTGAGTCCAGGTCCTTCCTGATGTGATTCCCTCCATAACCAACCTCACGAAGCACTTCATCATGGCAGATGTCACCAGTGGCTGATGGTCATTAAGGCCTATCACCTTGCTCTTCTTGTCAGCAGGATGCTGGATGCTCTTTAATAGCTCAACTGGACCTGGTGCAAAAATGTTATAGTTATTCAAACAGTTCAGAGACGGTGGGCCCTTTATGCTAGTTTGCTCACCTTCTGGTTCCCCCAGCCTTTCTTGGAAGGTACAAAGTCTGATGAGTTTGTATTTTCTTGCATACATTGGTAGAGTTGCAGCACCCAAAGAGTCCAAAGGATGGAGGATGCTGCTTCAACAGCATTCAGAGCATTGCCCTAAACATCTAATCCCTCCAGTACAAATTGCATAAGAAAATCTAACAATTGTGAACAAAAGGACGAGGAAGGAAAATCAAGATTTGGAGATAAGGAGAGCCATGGAGGAGAGGAATAATAAACAGAAATGTGTAACATAGAAAACTAAATGACAGAGGGAAAATAACCAGAAGTTGAATAGACTGGATACCTGTTTTCACCATGGATTTCCAGCATCAGGTCTACTGGACAAGAACCAAAATCCAGGTAATCAAATGGCTAGTTCTTCTTATTCATAACTAAACGAAGCTCATTTCTGAAGTCTTCCATGTACCCACTCTATTTCACCCCACTGTGATCCATATTACAATCTTTCATCTCCCTTCACCTTAATTGATCCATTTAAATTTTTTTTATATACAAATGCCAATTTTAATGAAATTATTCCAGATGAAGCAACATTATTTGTTAAATCACAATTTCTTGTTGCTAATTCAAATCATGCTTTTGGAAAACTTCAGAAACTTCAGGGTTAATTAGAATTTTTGAAGACTAACTGTAAGCTTGGCATACTTTTCTTGCATTATCAACGAATTGAACCTGCAGAGAGTGAAGTAAAAGCTCTTTTCTATGCTGTTACTGAATAGACATTCAGTAGATCAGAAGGTATTTTGCTGCCTTTACTGCTGGACCATGAGTTTTCCTTCATATACATTGTCTGCTTTTCATAACAAGTTAGATATATTATGAAAATAACTGCTTGTGTTCCTTTTATTAAATGAAACTGACACTGTTGTTCCCTTAAGATGTATTATATTTATGGTCCCAGGGTTGATGGAATATTTAAATTTGAGTAACTTCTTTGTTTTACCATCAATGGAAAATCAGATGAGCTAAATGAAGTAAGAATTCCCAAGAAAATTTTAAATCTTCCTCAAGGAAGCATTTAAATCAAATTCACTTTCACCAATTACATCAAAGATTGAAGCTAAGTTAAAGTTCAACTGCAGAGAAACAAAGAAGGTTGTTTTATCAAACTGCATCTGCAATAAAGTCACTTATTTTTCTAAATGCTAAAATTAGATGCAGGGAAAGTCTGGAATCTCCACATAAAATGCATTTGGGATTTTATTTTTCACATTGTTTGTGATTTGGTGAGACCTGTTTGGCACACATGGTGTGAAGGGTTGTGAATACAAGACTCAGGGAGCCATAAATCACACAAGTAATTGCTCGACACAACCAAAGTGCATTCTACTATCTCTGTTGAAGCTCTGTTCAACCAATAGCTCAGATATATTTTTGATATGAAATAGGTATCAAAAAGACTAACCTAATATCCTATTGCAAATCATTATTTTTTGTTCCTATTAGTCTTTGTCTATAAATTCCATTAATTAGATGTGTCCTGCCCACATGACATGTATTTCCCATTTAATCACATTTTTAATCATGTCCTACATGCCCACTCATAATCAGCAAAACCACAGTCAAGATATTAATTTGGGTATCATTCAGGGAGTTACAACATTTTTAACTGTACCACACAAGTAAAGATTATATTATTTTATGTTTTATTTTTGTGACAACCAATTAATTGATTTAAACCATTTTACTTTTGTTGAGAATTTGAGATAATTGATTTCTATTTATTTTTGTCCTTTGAATGCCCTTACAGTTCTAAGCTAGCATCTGTGGCAGAAGCTTCTGTTTGCTAGGTGAATTGCCCCAGATGTTATATTAGGGATCACGTTGGTACAGTAAAACCCTGTTATCCAGAATTCAAGCAACCAGCAAAAATAAATAGGTAAAAAATATGGAAGTTTAAAATTGGTGCACATCGTCGTTAGTTTGCAAATCACGCAAAATGCAATCATATCAAACTGTAAAATTCCCTTTTCCAGCATCTACCAATCCTCATAGGTCCCAGATACCAGGGGTTTTGACTTCCTTTGTGTAATGAGCATCTGACGGACATGTGTTGAACAAACAGATCATGTCAAATTATGACAATCAGTGTACAATTTTAAATTAAAATTTTATGTTCTTTTTTAATTTTGATAATAGAACCTCCAGCCCACGAGCCTGAGCTTCCCAATTACACCCAATTAACCTAAAACATGTTTATGTTTTTAAGGGTGAAGGGAAACTAGAACATCCAGAGGAAAGCCACACAGACAGGACAGGGAGAATGTACAAACTCCTTACATACAGTGCCAGATTTGAAGCTGGATCGCTGGCTCTGTAATATCATTATGCTAACCGCACTGCCTGCAGTCAATGGTGACTGTTGCGCTTTCATTTTCCAGCTCATCGGCACAGCAAATACCCTCTTTTAATCTTGCATGGATAAAACCTTCTTTAACAGTAGGAAAGACATGTCTCTTAACCTGCCCCTACTACCAATACCACCACTTATGCAACTGAAAGGGGCTGTTATCTATTAATTCATTTCTTTTAGGCATTATCCTAATTTAATGCATTTTAGTCTGGATGGAGCTCTTTAAAATAGATGAAATCTTTAGATATTTGCATAGATGGGGATGAAGAAATTTTCTGCAAAACAAATCAGAGTACCCCAGGTATGGATGTCCAAAGAATGAGGAATCGACACATAGAGAACGACAAGTTGCTGACAGAGGAAGGTGATGGTGAGAAGAGTTCTCTGACCATGACATTGAAGAAATGGGATGATGCTATTGGTAGGGTGAATGGTCTTGCATGTATCTGCCAGAAAGTGTCACTTTATATTTCCTTCTTGCTTTCTGTTTCGCGATTGGTTCCCATATAGATGGTAGTGAGCACTGGGCTCTTGTGGGTATGAGGTTATTTAACATGCAGAGTGTTCTGGAGACTTTTGACTTGTTACCATAGGGCTCCTGCAGAAAAGTGCAGAATCATTGTGTGTGCATTGAGTCTACGACATTAGATTGCAGGTGGCAGCATGTTTTTTTTAAATTTTATGCAGATGTCCTTGCATCTCTAGCTCTCAACCTTTTATTCCACACTCACATACCACCTTAAGTAATCTTTTACTAACCACAGAGCACCTGTGGTATCAAATGCTTTAAATTAGTGCTTTGCATTCTAAAGTCAAGAGTTGTGATGTATCTTTTATTGCACCAGCAGCCATACCCTTGCTGAAAATCTTGATTTGATATTGCAACAAATTAATTTGTCATGGCTTGAAAATCTTGGAATCACCAACAGGGCACAAAGAGATCATTCAGTCTAAACACTGCATGCAAAAGTTTGTCAGAGTTTCACAGGAAGCTTTTTTTCTAATGGCTCTTTCCCTGTAAGCCTTCCTTCTTCCCCCCCCCCACCCCTTAAATATGAGTTAAATTTCCTTCTAATTGAATCTCCTTCTATTATCTTTTCAGATTGTGTAAATCATCGCACAAGCACAGAGATCAAAGTATTTTTCTTCTTTATCCTTCTGTTTGTATTCAAATACAAAATGTCTCTTGATCTTAACCCTTACACTAATGGAAACAGTTCCTCTTCACTCACTTTGCCCTCGACCCTTCAGTATTGAATGGTTCTGTTAAATTTCCTGTCAGACTTCTCTGTTCCTCATCTTGTGCACCTGGTATTCTTCCTTCCTCTGCATTTGGTCCAAAGGTAATTCAGAATTGGATTAAATTATCTACTTATGGCCCATTGAGTGATTTTAGGAACTTGGCTGACCTTCCCTGATTTTGTACTTCATATATTTGACATTTCTTTCTGTCCTTCAACTTGCGTGCATGTCACAGGTACTATCTTCCAGAATCCTTTTTGAATTGTGCCATTTATTTTATGTTGCCTCACCTTGTCCTTCCCAGCAAAATGTGTCACTTCATACATAGGCAATAGACCTTATCTGCAGTGTTACAGTGCATCTCACCATGCCTTTGAGGGCCTTCATTATCCTCACTGTTTACCTCACTTGGGTCTAGTTTTAATTCTTCAGCAGAGTTTACAGTTGTCTTCAATATTTCCTTGTCCAAATTATTTATGTCTGTCAAGATGCATCAACAACCTCCAGAAACACCAAATGTGCAAAATCATGATTCCAATATTTAAATCAATTACTTAAATTGTGATGTCATTGTTTATTTCATTCCATTGACCTAATTTCTGCATTTTATTTGATGCTGTATATACTAAATTGATCTTATCAGCTCTCTTTGTTACCTGATAAAAACAACTCAATCAAATTAGTTAAATATGATGTGCATTTATATAAAAAAAAGTGCTGTCCTTTCATTATTAAAGTTTTCAGTGAAAGGTGCTTCACCAGAATTGTGTAAGAGTGAAAACAAGTTTGTTTTAAATTACAGAGAAGATGAGGGAGGGATGAATAGAGCAAAGAGAGCATCTTTGATGGGAAGTCTCGGGAGACGAGCTGTAGCTGGAGTCATTTGCTTTGTTGATGAAGGAAGTTAGGGAGAGAGGGAGAAAGAATGAGAGAGAGGGGAATGGAGGAACGTGAGAGTTATGAAATGAGAGCAGTTAGAAAGAGATTGGAGAGCTTACATGTTCGTTTTGTAAATTTTGCTTTCTTTGTTTTTACCCTCTCTCTCTCTCTAATGACCCTCATTTCCTATTTTTGTTCATTCTCTATCTCTCCATCTGCCTTCATTAATCTATTGACTAGATGCCTCCAACCCACAGCTTTGCCTCCATTGGCATCTCTAGCCTCATTCTTTTGTGCTATTCACTTTTTTCCTCAATGTCTCTGCAATTTAAAACTAACTGATTCTCAGATTGTTTTTGATCTGAATTTTTAACTCTTTATCTTGTTCCACAGACACAGCTTTTCCAACCCTTTCTGCTTTCAATCTGTCATATTGCCTTTTGTTTACTATCCATCCATCCCCCTCCCCCATCATCCTGGCTTTGACGACACTACCATTCTCTTTTGCCAGAATATTACCAAATTATATGTTCGCCATCTCCTTTGTAATGGGCACCTACTGATTCATTGCAGTCTTGGGTCTGCAAATCTTTAATTTCTATTTCCTATAGACAGGTTTATTTTCAATCTTCTGAATTTGGCCCTCTCTTGGTGAGATGGTGTTTCATCATGCTTTTCCATTTTAATAACTAATCCAAATCTTACAAAATATCTGAAAATGATGCCCAGCAACATTTATACTATTTGATTCACCTGATTCGCAAGAACATGACCTCTCTCATTGAAGAATTATGAGCTCCTTCAATGTCAAAACAATTCCATGATTGTAATTGAGAATAAACTGCACCAGGATCACTCCAACTCATACCAAACAGTACTAACTACATATGATCAGTAGAGGGCAAGAATATTCAGTTTTGAGTATGTAAACACAGGTAATAGTTATCACAGAAGGAATCTATTCCAAACTACTTGGAAAGTAAATTACTCCTTCCTATATTTGTGTTTTAAGTGTTCTTATCGATCTGGTTACAGAGATACGCCTTTTGACAACAAACTTAATGTTTCTGCTTTTATGAACCAATATTACCTGCTCCACTATTTGAAAATTGTTGTATTATATCACAATCTCTTGATCATATAACTAATTTGTGCAGGTTATTGATTCATAGCTCAATAATAATTAACACCATCAGATATCAAATTAATTGAATATGACAAGATATATTCAAGTGATCTGTAAGTGGTTCATGATGTGCACTTCATCATTATTAAATGTGCAATTTGCAGTTATTATGCTTAAAAATTACTTTTGCGTGGTGTAGAATTTCCATGTCTAAATTGGAAAGTTAGGGTTAAAGCCAACCCTGCTATTACAATACAAACACGTTTCAAGGATTTGGATCAGTGTGGGAGAAAAAAAGATTTTGCAACAAATCTCATTTAAAAATGAGATATTTATTTAAATCACTACTAAACTTACAGTTCAACTAATAAATACTCTAAATAAGATAATAAAACAATGAGGACAACAATAAAGCAACAAGTCTCACATCCTTCTGCCCAATGGGACACTACAAAAATGAAGGCGAGTTACAAGAGCTCATGCGTCCTTGGCACTGATTGTCATTCTCGTCCAAGGAGAAGTCTGCTGACTGGGCTTATACCCCATAGTTGTATTGTTAAAAATCCACACTCCTTTTTTAATCTCTCCAAGCAAATATCAGTAACATTGGATTTTTAAAATTTTATTTTCTGAATTACTTAAGGCCCTGTAATATACTGGAGTTTTCCTGAGCAGGTTGTATTATTCTAAGCTTGGACACTGTTAGCCGAAACACAGTTTTAATTGCTTTTAATCTTTACATTGCAACTAGACCAACATGATTAATGGAGATTGGAGATTTGACTTTGAGTTTTTAAACAATGGTGTGTAATTCAGAATGTGTTGCTGTGGGTATTTTATTTCTCTTCCCTAATGGTATATTGGGTGGTAATCCATAAAAACTGCAGCCATTTAATGCTATGCACCCCATCAACTGGAGTAAAAATTGTAATAACAATCAAAGAATGATTTACTTTGCAGTTTGTCCACTTTGAATTCTTCCACTAATCTCCAAAGAAGAATGGGAAGCAAACAAAACAATAGCATCTTTAATCTCTGTGTTTTTCTCCAGATCTAATTACTTCACAAATATAAAGGAGGTCAGTGGCATGCTTCTATGGTTGTGGATATTATCTACACTTCATTCCTTCATTATTAGCTGTTCTTATTCATTGTTGGTCAAGAAAGAAAACATTACTATGTCGTTTTAGCCTTTAGCATTCCTTTTTATTTATTTTCATGATTTTTTTTGTGTAGACAATTTTTGAAATTTGCTGTAGTTTATTACTTTAAATGCTAACTTTCCCTTAAACTTTTATCAATTAGCTGTTTTGTTTTGCAGAAATGAATGTGACCTTTGTCACGTCAGTGGTTATTGGTTTCCAATAATTAGACACTACCTGAAGTTAATTATCTGCTTTTGAATCTCAAGTTCTCGATAATAAAACCTGTCTGTCCCTGCTTCAGTGTCCAACATAGGCTAAGAACTTTCACAGAGTCAATCACATAGCATATTACCAGTATTGCTTTATAAGTCAGTGCACATTTCAGGCGCTGCAGATGCTTGACATTAAAAGAAAAATGTTCTCTTTGTATTTGGATGTCACACTAATATTAAGTTCTTATAGACCATAGTATATACTGAGAAAAAAAATAAATGGAAATATTGTTTGTGCATTTATTCTTCAGGGTCAAAATATAATTTAGAATGCAAAAATTTTATCACACTATTCATATAATTTATCTGATAAAGGCATAATTTGCAAATTAAAGGTAGTAATTTTCAAGCATTGCTCTTGTTACTCTTTGATCTAAATTTGGTATTGCGTTTTAATTTTATCACCTTAAACATATTATTATAATTGATTCAACCCAACCACATTAATGAACATTTCCTTCTTAAATCTCATCTAGAATATAATTGTATCAATCGATATTTTCCTGCAAATCCTCCACAAGTTCACTTTAATGTTATTGTTCTATTTTGGTCTGTTTATAATATCAGCATTCATTTGTCAGAAGTTGTTCTGGTTTATTGTCACATTATTGGACAGTAACACTGTTAGATTAGCCCTGTAGACAGTAAATGAAACAATGAACAAAGGATCAAGCCAAAAGATAAGGTGCTGTCCCTGTGGGGTTGGCATTGCCAAGTGTTTCTGTAAGGTTAATTAGGAGTGATCAATGTATAGTCATGATGTGTAGAGGAGACCTAAGGGCAGACTTCATAATACTCAGCACTTTTGTTCTGTGGTGTGAGTACAATATTTTGGCTTCCATCTAAAGTAGTGATTTTCAAACATTCCACCCACCCCAAACTCACATTCCACTTTATGCAATCCCTATGCCATAAGTGCTCTGTGATGAGTAAGGGATTGCTTAAGGTGGTACATGAGTGGAAAGAAAAAGGTTTGAAAACCACTGTTTTAATTGTACCTCATTGACTCATTATGTGCAGGGTTTCATATCTCCAAAGGAAATGGACCAATGATAATTTTTCTCAAGCAAAATATTTCAGTAACAATTGTATTTAGAGCAGTGATTCTCAGTCTTTTTTTCCCCACTCACTGACCAACTTAAATAATCTCTTACTCACCATAGAGCGCCTATGGCATAGGGATTGCTTAAGGTGAAATGTGAGTTTGGGGAGCAGTTTGAAAACCATTAATCTAGACAAATGCATTTTATATAGTTGGAGTTATTTAAGATCAGGCGGATCCGAAACACAGTTAGCCTAGCGGTTGGCGCCAACGATTGGGACTGGGGTACGAATCCCACGCTGTCTGTGAGGAATTTGTATGTTTTCTCCATGTCTGCGTAGGTTTCCTTCAGGAATTCTGGATTCCTCCCACCATTTGAAACATACCGGGGATTGTAGGTCAATTGGGTGTAATAGCGGCCGCATGGGATCGTGGGCCATAATGCCCTATTATTGTGCTCTATATCTAAAGTTTGCAGTGAGCTATTTGGGAAATATTTTGTTCAAATTAAAGGGTATATACTATCAGTGAGAAAGTCAAGCACAGCAGCAGTGCTATTAACACAGCATTGATTAGTTCAAAATCTCTACAAATTTGAAATAGCTTTCGTATACGCATTGGAAACATGCATGTGTGTTTGACAGCATAAAGATGACAGTGTAATTGCATTTATGGTAAACAACATTTTAATGTTTAGTTTCCTAATTCACTGATGACAGATTTCCATCTCCTGATAAAAGACTGTTGTTAAGCAGTTTATAACAGATGGAATTCTTAACAGAAAACAGAATCATAATGGGGAGATGAAATCCTTTAGAATGTTTCATTACAACATTAATTAACTAGTATCTTTTCCATGTTTGTAATAGAAGATTAAAAATCAAAACTAAAAAGTATTGTATTTGCAAAAGAAGACTACAGATACGTTGTGGAGGAGCCAAGATCTCCTGGATCAGAAGCAATACAACATGAGGCAGCAAGGAGAAGATAGGCATCAATGCTTCTTCTCAACAATATAAATGACAGACATATTGGATGAAGATGGTGAAGCATAGACATGATCAGTACAATATAGACATGATCAGTACAATCCAATCCTGTTGCAATCCCATGCTTCAGGTCCTCTGCTGAAGTGGTAGGTCTCAGATGATGGTTCTTGGCTCTCTGTAATCTGGTAAATTATGCACAGTCCCATCAAATGGGTGTAACATTGCCTGTGAAATACCCCAAACCTCAGCACAAGATGTCAAAGGATACCCACATTGGTACACAGTATCAGTGAGAGCAAAGAATACTCATTTGGAGTATATCTAGTTGCTTGGTCAAACAGCAAAGGTGCCTTTGAGTTTTATGCCTCACCTACTTTTGGAGAGAGCAATTATTACCTCACAAAGATAAGTCTAGATTCACCTGCTTGCTGCTACCTTTGTTCAAGTTTCAATATAGTCTATATTGTTGAGATATATCAGATCAGAGAATTTCATTAAAACATGTTGGTTCTAGAGATTAAATCTGAGTGTTCAGTGTGCATTATGCCAGTTGTGAAAAAAAATCCATGAAAATATAAATGACAATGGGTAGAGTTAAAAGCAAACACGAGTAAAGGTTGTGAATTTCTGCTGCCATGTCTAAACGTAATATGTTCTGACCATTCTCTTTAATCCCCAGCCTGATAATGCCAATGGACAAGCAAGTGTTAAAGCTCTATTACAAATGATCAGGAGTTCAGTGGCCAATAAATAAAATAGACTCTCACGGTGAATCCCACTTGCGTTAGATGGGACCTAATGGTCTGCTGTGCTGTTCATTTTTTGATTGCATCTTTTATGTTTCTCTTTCTGAAAATAAATGGGTAAATATTTATATTTATTAAATTGGATTATGAAATGATTGATATGATCACTTCACAGAATTTCTAATGACCAAGGCATCATTTTTAACTCTGCTTCAGTTTATCTCCTGTTCCTTAGCCAGAAGTACAGTGCAAATCCTGCAGGAACACGTGTCTGAGTTATGATCATTTGAAACATTGAAGCTCTGAGGAATTTCTGGGCCTATTTATTCACAGGAAATGGTTAGATATGGGGAAAACAGAGAACTCAGTATGTGTCCAATATCATTCATATATTAAGGACAGTAGATCCTATTTTATGGCTTATGTCATCAGTAAGAATTTTATTTAAAATAATATCCCAATAGTATCCTGAAACCTTTTTCAAATTACTTCTGCGAGAGACCACTTTTGATAAGACTCCCAAGCTGTAAAATTGCAGCATTCGAGTTTTCATTGAGCAAATAAGAACCTTGTTCTCTCTTCTTCAATAATATGAACTTTTGGATGAAATGCTTGTTATGTGAAAAGAAATATGATGAGATCAATAGATATTTCCTCCATTCACTGTCAAATTGTACCTTAAGAGCTTTTCATTATTATCCAAACAATGATGATAAATTGGTGTAGATTCCTGAGACAGTGCCTCCTAAGTTAATTTCAATATAAGCATGATCCAGGGAGGCATCCTACATGAAAATGGAATGCGGATTATTTTAAGTACTTTGACAGTATTCTAATAATTAGACCTCTAAATGTCCTTCATAGCTTCAGCTCGTTTTATCGCTTTGCTGGTAGGTTTCGATGTAATTAATTTACCCAGATTTCTCATTTATCACTTTCAAAATGACTGTGATATATATATATTGATAAAAAGCAGAACTCAGTCTATTGGTTCCTTGTTTTATTTCTGGTTGCACTTGTTTTTCAGAATTTTATCCCATTTAGCGTATTTTCTCTTTTCAATTCTCATCTTTCTTCAGACCTCGTTTGCCATTTATCTTTATTTCCTTGATGCTTCTTAATTTGATTTTTATTTTCAAATTCAGCTCAGCCTCTGCTTTAAAAAATCCAGGCATGTATTTTTCAGAGAAACAAACGAAAGTGCTCATTGCCTTCACATAGGTCACCTCCTGAGTTGAGAATGGAAGATGAGACCAATCCAGAAGCAGTATGTGGCAATAGCAAGCTTGGGGCTTTTTGACCAGCAGTTTGCAAGAGAATGAGAGATTCAACAAAGTTTTTGTCAAAAAAAATGGTCTTACTAAAGTAAGCAGGTAGAAGCCTAGCACCTGTAGTGCAGAAAGGATGCTCTTATTCGAAGACATTTTGAGTAATGTGGCCATTCATTCATACCCTTTATGCTCGTTACAGTCAAAGTTCAATGATAGTGGATTGAAATGACATGAAAAACTAATATGCCTTTCATATTAACCCAGAGGGAATTGAAAATAAACAATGCTAATGTTAAGCAATGAATGTAACAACATTAATTGGTACTTTAATGAGATGCAATTATATATTTCCAGCAGCAAATTGGCCTTGATTTTAAGTTTACTTGTGTGAAGAATGCTGAGTGAGCCAAGTTTCACATTTTTGATACCCTTGGCTCATCTAAATATTCAAGAGGGCTCGGATTCCCACTAGAAGCCAGCAGGATGTGTTGTTGGCCAGTGGGCAGGAATGGAAATTCAAAAAGCTGCAGGCAATTAGCTATTTAATAAAATACCATTATCCAGAGGTGGTTGCAATCAACAAGGAGATGAGAGAAGCCCAGAGCAAAAGAAGTCCACAAGTTCCTTCTGGAGCTCCTGCTGGGCTTAAAAAAATCTTATCTTACAGTCTGCCTTCTGAACCTTGATATAGCTCCTGGCAAATGTGACCGATCATACTCTTCTTCACCTCAGCTAGGAAGACAGTACAGGGTATATCAAAGATCGGAAAAGTTCCCCTTTTGCTGGCAGACAGCTGTCTCCCCTGCAATTTTAAAATTCCATTAATTCATCCCTGCAGGAGAGGAGAGGGTAAATCTCTATGCCATTTAGAGACAAAGGTTACAGTTTATTAATACTTTTTAAATCATTAATTATAATGTCACTATTAAATGTCTATGCAACTAATGTCTTAGTTTTATTTTTAGGACCACCATAATCTGTTTAGTTTCAGTAGACTATTATAATGGAAGCATATAAAAAGTTTAAAAAATGGAAATTATGGAAATTAATGAAGCACGCTCATAACAGCTACTTCTCATTAATCGTTTCTTTGTCTTTGACAGGTAGTGAGCTTCCATTCTGGATATCAACATATATTGATGCAAGGGTACACAATGCCATCTGTCAAATGCAGCAGTAGCTCCAGAGAAGAGAAGCATGACAGATTGTATATTAACTACATTCAGTCCTGTTTGAAAGCAACATGCATATATAAAAGTCTGGAATGTATGAAAGATGTTGTCATGTTCTGATTACAAAGCAAACTAAATGGTATAAATACATCTTGAATTTACAGTATGTAAATCACAATTGACTGCAATTTGTTTTCTATCTTTGATATGAGCAAGCTACTGTCTTACAGCTTTGCCTTTTCTTTCTCTTGTTACCAATATATTACCAGCCCAGTTGCATACACACTGTCAGTTTACACCATTCCATCATACCTTCCACTTTCAGAGCTCTTCTCCAGTCTCACAGGTTCTCTGTTAGTTGCACAAGTGTTACAATTGTATGACAAAGGTAAATAGAAAGGCAGTTCTTATTCTTGCCTTCAAGCTATCATGAGATCAATGATAAAATGCAAAGATGGGTACTATCATGTTTTTACTTATATTTCCTTCAGTTTCTTGGCACATCTGCGCAGAATCCAATCCTGCCTTTTTCCCTTTGGCAGCTTGCAAGGAATCCTTCTTATTCCTGTCAGCAACAAAACTGAAAACAAATTTGCAATACCTGTACACATGTATTATTACTGCATGTAATAATACAGGCCATTGGAGTAAATTGAATTAAATTTATTTATTTATGCATTTTCTTTGTCATTTTTATTCAATGTTACCTGAGAAACTGGACCTTTTTATGTTTATTTTAATGCCCAAATTATGCTTGAGCTACTTCACATGAGTTTACTTGGTGCTCATTTCTGTTTGGTCATTTTCAATGGGAAATTGGTTCAGGCACTCTGGATACAATTCATCTGAGCATACCCAGAGCAAAAATCTGCAACATCTACTCTTCATTTTTAATTATCAAAAAAAAAAATCAAAGAGATGTTGTAGAAAACCTGGCTGATTGCAGAATGTTCTCTCATACATTTCAAAGTTTTCTGTGCTAATCCACATCCTCCCTTCAATTTTTAGAGTCAAGTGTACACTATTTTTTTTAATGTTACATTTTCATGAACTTTGATCCTTCATGATGGGATGATCTGTATTTAAATAGTGAAAAAATTTGATCAGATTGATAAAGAAATAAATGTAATCTTGAAATATGAACTGGGCAAATTCAACTTTCATCTGCTACCTCCTGACTATATTCATATCCATTCCTCACAACATTGCTTTTAACGTCTGCATGCCACTCTGGGTAAAATTCTACGTGTTGTAGACTGATATGTAACAAATTACAAACCAAAGTTCTATCCAATCAACCCATCACAAAATAGTTACCTTGTTCTGCTCTTGAGTAGTATTAGTGGCGAATTCAATCTCAGCGCCCATTTAAATCTTTACCTTCTTGACTTAAATCCATGCCTTTAAGTTTTAGATAGAGGGTGAGGTAGAGGGAGGAGAAAGTAACTGGGTAACAAAGGGACTGGCAGCGTAATGGTTTGGAAAGAAGCATATGTGTGAAAAGACCTAGTGCATCAGGAGAGAAACAAAACAGAGAATGCCCATGTTCTAAGGTGCCTACCATCCCTTATCTGCTACTACTCAGCATATTCATTTTTTTAATCAGATTCCATATCTACAGTGCCTTGTCTCCACTAATTTGTTTCTCCCACTTGCCCATCAGCCCCTCTTCACCTGAATCCATTAAACGCATGGTATCTTGTGCCTTACCATCCCCTCCACTCCCTTACACTGGCTATCTCCCCTTAACATATACAAATCTAATGCAGGGTCTCAGCTATCCTTTTGCCTCCACAATGCTGTCACCTGGTTGTTACGGCAGCTTATTGTTTGCTTCAGATTTTACCATCTTGTGTCTCCATCAGCCAGGTCAAAGCAGCCCATTTGATTCGGAACCCTATCAACCACACTGAGCCTATTTATTATTCCACCTCCAGAGGAGAGCAGCAACTGTGTAAATCATTTACAAAATATATTATGCTTACTCATTTAGGCTACTGTAATGGAACTTTCCAGACTCGGGTCTTATATTACCATGAAGGATATACACATTGCAAGCATTCACCTTTAAGTTATAGCCACCTTGAATTGGAAATATATTTGCCATCCTTCATCATTTTCACACAAATAACTTTATCCTAGAGCTCTCTTCCACTGTCAAAGTACCTTGACCAGAAAAACTGCAATGGTTCAAGAAGGAGGCTCACCAGCTCCTTCTTAAAGCCAGTAAATGCTGGTCTTCCCAGTGAGGCTTGGATCCTAACAAATTAATTAAAACAAAACATGTACTGCCTGCGTGATGTGACTGTTATGGCTGAAAGGCCATAGTAGAAACGTGGGACTTACAAAAGGACTAAATTTTGAGGTGAAGCATTTGATGTTTAAATGAAGATTTTTGGAAGAAGAGTAATGTGGCTGAGAGAACTCTATGTTTACTGGTGCAGTGATAGATTGGGAGTCTGAACAAGCATTAATTCACCTTTACTGTTGAGAGTTCTCTGAACTTCTTGCAGCATTGCCTGAAGATTTGATTCCTGCCATTGATTTCATCCCACTTCTATTTCTTCTTATCACTTTCTGGCTGGAGAACAACCTGGAAAAACGTCCTGCTTTTTCTGCCAGCATCAAAATGCCTGTGGCACACTGTCTCCTATTGGTGCTGCCTTGGACTGCAAATGCTTGCTTCAGCACAATGCAGTTCATCTTTAAGAGGTGCAGTCTTGTGTTTTGAAGTGCAGATGAGCCTTTATCAAAGGCCAGCCACTCACGATATTTTCCTCCCTTGACATACTCAGCCAATCAATAGTATAGTTTCTGATGGCTTCACAAATTGAAATGGGTTGATCAGCTGCTATGTTACAGTCATTGCATACAAGCTAATCGTGCATTGCTATTTCTTTGCTACATTTTAAAATTAATGGATGATCCCTTTTTGCCATTTAAGTTATTTTAATTGTAAACTTTACCATGTTTTTTCTCTTCTTTGTCTCCGGGAAAAACACATTCATTAAGCTAAATGAACAAAGATGCTTTCAGATGGAAAATCTTGCTATTAACATTTCCCTGCATCATTGATTGCATTTTACACCTGCTTCTTATTGCACCCAATACTGTTATAAATCTCTCAATGTCCTGCTGTCCTTTGAAAAGCTCAGCTGAAGTACCAAGCACAGAAAAAGGCTCTGCAGCTTTCTATCACTGACAACATCTTTTATTTCAACTGAAGATCTATTTGCTTTCAAGCCTTTATCTTTGGTTGGCTAAAGCTGTCAATACAAATACCCGCTCACATTTAGACAGATTTTTTTTCAACTTTGAAGGCAAAAGATTCATCACCAGCATTCAAAGTAAATTGTAAAAAAACTTTCCATCCCTCCCCACATTTACTGTTTGTCTGTGTTTGCTCTGTTCAAAAAATGATGTAGAAGAAAAAAATCAATATGAAAAACTGCTGCTTGTTTTGCTTTCATATTGTTTCTGTCTTGAAATCAATACTTAAGACTAGGCAATATATCTTCCTAAAAAATACGATATTTCAGTCACATTTTTTCTATAATCTTGCCTCTTGCAATGAGCAATCATTCTGAGAACTGATTGTCAAAACAGGATTCGGAGGATCCTCACTACTTGAGGCAAGCCTGAAGAAACAATGGAAAAATTCTATCAATCAGGAGGTGACATTTGAAACTAACCTTTCCCAAGTAAGGTCACAGAACCAATTGCTGTTCAGAATGCCACTAGCGCAGCATCATTAAGTGCAATGTTATATTCTGTTGTAAATTTAGTTTGCTTCAGAGAATATAAAAGAACTATCACTGGGAACAAGGCAACAGTAAGATTGGGAATTTTGACCACAGATCTTATTCTCCTCAGTAATGACAAAGCAAAATTGCATAATTACAGTTTAATATCCTAATATAGGTTTCATATGCTATGGAAATGTACAAGACTAAAATGAAGGTGCATTGAAATTTATTTCTTTTTTGGCAATAAACAATATATTTTTAATTTTTTTGATCATCTGAAGATACTGTCTCCAGCTGAGTTAGTGTTCTTTAGGTGCTGGCTGGTTTTGCACAATTCAATGGTTCATTGACTCAGAGAAATGTGCAGCACAGAAGGAAATAATTCAGCCTATGGCATTCATGCTGTTCACTAAAGAACTACCAGCCTGATCTCATATCCTAGCTCTTCTCCTGTAGGATAAAACACATCAAAAGCTCACCCAATCTTCATGTTTTTTTTTAATTGATGTCACTGTATGTGTGCATAGAATTTTCTCATTATAGCTCAACATTTTGGATTCCTGATTGATGTTTTTCCTATGGATGAAGGCCTATTGTTACTCTCAGATGAACATTTTGGTTGATTCATTGCAACCCAAAGATCTGTATCTTCTGAGCATTATGTATTCACAATACACAATAGCACTAATGTTGAAAGAGTAAACTGGTTTCTATGGCAAGCAAAACATTTATATTTTGACTAGCAGAGGGAAATCAAATCTGCTTGTGAAGTTGGATGGAGAGTTTAAATGGCCCATTTAGAAGCGATCCATCTCAGAGTTAGGAGGAAAGAAATGCTGATATCTTTCCTGATTAATTTTGAAACACACCTGCTGGTGGCATCAAACTGTAGATAGTCCCATCTCAGTTGTGATCTCTTCCATTTGGTAATAAATAGATGACTGGAAGCAACTAACAACGTAAATCACAACAATGTTTCTCAAGTAACTGTATTGTTCAGAAGATTACTCAGCTTGCAGTGCCAGTTTTTTTTTAATAGCTTTCCCATTTTTATCTAAGACTTTTTGGATAGGGAAGAAGTACTTATATTTACATAATACCTAACTACAATGTCAAAATATCTCAGTCTCACACCAGTCTATTATCAAGTACAAAAACACAATGCTGGAGGAACTCAGCAGATCAAGCAGTGTCCTTTACACTAGTATCTCATTGGCAGAGATGTCGCCGCGACTGCCACGACTGATCAGTTGTGGCAACTTGGGCGACCAAAAAAATGGGCTTGCGCTCTCACCAAGGCGACGCCAGGGAGATGTCCGTGACAACTGGGCGTCGCGGTGACGTCTATGAAAGTTGCTGCGACATCTCCGCGACGTCGCCGTGACGTCTCCTTGGTCTCCAGCAGGTCTCAGAGACGTCACGGTGACGTCGCAGAGACACCTCCCCAGTTGCGGACAAAATTAGTCTCCGCGACGTCTTCATCAGTTGCAATGACGTCGCGGAGACCTGCTGGAGACTGGAAAAAAGTGTCCAAAAAAATCTAGCATGTTTGAATTTCCTGCAACTCCCTGGAGACCCAGCTAGTCTCCAGGAGACATCGCAGAGACTCAAGTCGCCACCAGGCCGCCACCTAGTCTCTAGGCCAATGAGATTGGCCCTTTATATAGCAAAGGTAAAAAAAATACATAACCAACCTTTTAAATATAGAAAAATGTCCAGACATCTGCCAACAACTTTTCCATACCTTGATGAAGGGCTCAAGCCCAAAACTTCAGTCATGTATTTTTTCCTTCGCTACGTTTCGCTGAGTTTCTCCAGCATTGTGTTTTTACTTCAACCACAGTGTCTATGTATTTTCATGTTTTACTTTTTACAAAAATTAACCAGATATTCAAAAAATTAATTTTAATTTGATTTTTTAATTTACATAATCTGTTCTGCAATGTTCAATGCGTTTTTCTGGTTCTAAACTATTCTTGCACATCAGTACACACCAGTATGCTCCCAGAAAGCCAACAGGGAAGTCTGTGAGTCTCCGTTCCCACTGCCTGATGCTTAGGGATCATTAGCCTTAATGTTGCTGGGGCTGTGGAGCCTCAAAATATTAATTTAACTTCTTCTTTGGCTTGGCTTCGCGGACGAAGATTTATGGAGGGGGTAAATGTCCACGTCAGCTGCAGGCTCGTTTGTGGCTGACAAGTCCGATCGGGACAGGCAGACACGGTTGCAGCGGTTGCAGAGGAAAATTGGTGGGTTGGGGTTGGGTGTTGGGTTTTTCCTCCTTTTCCTTTTGTCAGTGAGGTGGGCTCTGCGGTCTCCTTCAAAGGAGGTTGCTGCCCGCCGAACTGTGAGGCGCCAAGATGCACGGTTGGAGGCGAGATCAGCCCACTAGCGGGGGTCAATGGGGCAGGCACCAAGAGATTTCTTTAGGCAGTCCTTGTACCTCTTCTTGGGTGCACCTCTGTCACGGTGGCCAGTGGAGAGCTCGCCATATAACACGATCTTGGGAAGGCGATGGTCCTCCATTCTGGAGACGTGACCAGCAAAAAGAGTAAAAGGATATGGGTCAAAAGCAATGGGATTGAAAGGTATGTTTTTTTAATTCTGAATGGTGCTATATAATTTCTTCTGCCTTCATTATAAGATGGAAGGTTATATTATATAGGAGGGAAATTGTGAATGAATCTGGCTTTTTTACCTTTCCAAGAAGAGAGAGGAAGTGAAACCCAATTTCTAGCTCTTAAATTATTTCAAAGCAACGAAGGGGATAACATGGATAAACCAGGAGCAGCACTTGAAGAACTGAGAAGACTAACAGGAGAGAGAGAAGTTGGTCAGACCAGTCATTTAGGAGGAAGGAAATGCTAGAGAATTGAAGACCACTACCTTGGGATGTCACTCCGGAAATTATGACCTATACTTTTGAGGGTGTAAGTTTTCTGAATAAAAAAGAGCAATTCAAATGGAGGGGAGTAGGGGGGTTGTACGGATTGAGATCATACAAGGGAATGGAGAGCATGGGGTAGCACTATAGATGAGATGAAAATAGATTGAATCAAAGCCTTTTGGGCTTATTAAATACAAACAGCTGAGGTGATATTGGATACACAAGTTTAAATGTTAAATCTGTATCACACTGCATTTGCAATATTTTCACATACAGCCCTCATAGATCTGTATTCAGTGTGGATTTTGAGTTGTCAGCTTTTAAGATGCTGCATCAGCATTTTTAATCAGTTGTCTTGCTTAGCTGGTGACCTCAGTTGGTGCAAATGCCAGGACTTGCATACAGAACAGCTGCCAGGTTTACCAAAGGAGAGGAAATAGCTTTGATTTTTAAGAGAAAAAAAATAGCAGACTGTTGGAGAAATTCAATAGGACAAACATGGGATGGAGACAGAGATAGTTATGTTTCGGGTTGAGATACTGCATCAGGAATGAGTGCAGGGTCTCGACTCAAAACATTAAGCCATCCATTTTCTTTACAGATGCGGCTTCACCTGCTGAGTTTGTCTTTCAGATTGGTTCTTTTGTCAGTCCATATACCAGATCTGCAGTTTCATTTGTCAGCCATGAATTTTGTACGAGTATTTGTGTAAGAGAAATATAAAGTAAAAATATGGCAAAGAAAGGAAAATATGATTCAAACATAGAGGAAACTAAAATGGGACTGGCTTGTTTAGCAAGAACAGCAATAAAAAAATGAATAAAAATAACAATAAAATGAAAAATAGAAATGAGTAAATAGCGAAGAATTAAAAAAGACTGCTAGAGCAACCAAAAATATCTGCCATTCTTCGAATCATAGCTCGTGTTGCAGAAACTGAAAGGTTTCTTTGATAATTTGGAGGAGAAAGCAGGATCCTTGGACAATGAGTAAGTTACAAAATAAGTTAACTTGCAAATAGAATGGCTTGACAGTTTAGTTGTTTCACTAGATTTCTTGTTATTAATTCTTTCTTATGCAGAGTATATGAAAAGCTGCACAAAGTAATGGTTTTGGGATTAAAACTGGACAATGAATCACACACATTTATGTGATATAATACATTTTTTATATTAATCAATTTTAAAATGACCTTTTCTTATGAGTGCAGTGTGACGTGAAAACAGACAATGGAATAGTCGAGTGCTTCAGGTGACAGCACCTTTATTTAGATTAGTGGTTCTCAACCTTTTTCTTTCCACTCACATACCACTTTAAGTAATCCCTATGCCATCAGTTGCTTGAGGTGGTATGTGAATGGGACGGGAAGGTTGAGAATCACTGCTCTCGACCCAATTGTTACTGAAATATTTTGCTTGAGGAAAATTGTCATTGGCCCATTTCCTTTGGAGTTACGAAACTGTGCACATAACAAGGCAATTAGGGACGATTAAAACAGTGGTTGTCAAACTTTTTCTTTCCACCCACATTCCACCTTAAGCAATCCCTTACTAATCACAGAGAACCTTTAGCATAGGGAACAATTAAAGTGGTATGTGAGTGGAAAGAAAAAGTCTGAGAACCACTGATCTAGATTGTAGCATGGTAATTGCGAATAGTAAAACTCACCTGGATAGTTTGGAGTAAGCTCCATAAAAACACATTTGTTTGATATTAATAATATGGGGTAGTGTCCTCTTTGTGACTGCTTGGATTCCTCAACTTTCTTTATTGGCAAGTCAGCCTCCCTTGGCATTACATACAGATATAAAGTTCCAATTTCAGATTCATCAGGTTTATTGGGTGGGCATGGACAAATTTGATCAGGGAGCACAGATGTAATTCATTTATAAATTGTAACACTTATCTGTCATCTTGATTTGATAAAAATTAAACTTAGGTAGCAACAAAGTACAACATTTTGGTAAGGAGTACCAAGGAAGCATAATGACTTGCCTATAGTTTGGATTGACAAGCAGGAGGTGCATGTAATGGAGTATTTAATCAGAGTTAGATCAGATGGTAGAAAGTAGCTGCCATTATATGTATTGTATTGTAGTATTTAATGTTAAAGGTATGAAATTCAAGTTTGATCAAAATGAAATGATGTGAAGTAAAATTTACCAATATAAAACTTGGCAAAATTCAGAACTTCCATAATGTTTACAGCCAATTAAGTATTTTAAAACACATTAGTCCCCATCCCAAAAAAAATACTTCCCCTAAGTATGGGTGTTAATTTCATATCTGTCAGTTAATCTTTATCTATTCATTCGAAAGCACTTTGGACACACTTTTCCATTGTACCCTTCATGAAACATTAGGTGCACTTTCTTACTGCAAACTAATTTGTTCCCATTTGTCAATAAATAGTTCAGAAATATTAGTGGTAAAAACCACAAACATGATGATCCATTAGTTGATACTAAGGCTTTAATCCTTAAAGACCACTGAAACACCACGGCGGTGTGTTGCCTGAAATTGAAATGGCTGCAAGGGAGAAAATGCAGTGGAAGAAACATGCTTTCCACTTTAAAGACAGAAAACTTTATATCTTGTAGATGAGGTGGAGAGGAGTTTTCCGTACTGGACATTCAAGAAGAGAATCCTCAAAACTGGGTTGAAGAGGATTAAGAAATGTACCTCACAAATTTAATACTATAACAGATAATGGGAAATGGTAGCATTATGAGAAATTCACAGAATACTGAAATAGCTGAATTAATGTTTGACAGATGTGTGTTCAAATTCTACTGCCCAGCTGGGGAACTTAAGTTTAATTAGTTAGATAAATTCTGAAAGAGAAAAAAAACAGTCAACATCTCTTTTTGTATTCTGGTAATAGGCCCAGACCAGATGGGAAACGTAGGCCCCATTTCAAACTACTCAGTAAATATTGTAATCACTGCTAAATACATATGATTTATTTATGAGTATATACATGTACATGTCGGGTATATGTTGTGCTTACTAGTAACAAACTGAATAAAAGAAATAAAAGGCGAGTTAGAAATGAGTGATTATCCTTGTCCTGGGAACGTCTCTTGGTACTTCAGAGTCCTGAATTTTTGAAATGATCCGGTGTCAATTCTATTCCTCTTATCAATAAGTCCAATGCCGATTTGTGAGCCGGAGGCTTTTCCACCTGCGGATCCTTTTTCATTATTATCAGCATCAGCTTAATTTGGCAATTGTGGTTCCACTATTTGCTCTATCAGTTTATCGTCAGTTTCTTTGGGAGTATCTGTAGCTGGTTCTGGTCCAAAAGCCTAGTTATCAAGATCAGCGTGGCCATTCTCTGATTCACATTGATGGGGATGTCTAGCTAGGAAGTTGGTAATTGATTTGGACTTTTTGACTGCTTCTTCTTGCAATTTTGCACGCGTTCTCTTTGTTGCAACATTTTCATATCTTTTTTTCATTGTGAAAATCTTCTGGGTCAGTAATTTTGCTTCCACCCACTGACCAATAGATTACATAATATTGGTAGCAATATTTCAATATTAACCAATAAAACAAGAATCAATGTAATTGTGTCATTTTTGTTGTTCCTTTACTTGTTTAACATTGGTTAAAATTAAAATATTGCTAGGAATATTGTAAATGTATTGGTCAGTAGGTGGTAGCAAAATTACTGACAGAAGATTTTCACAAACTTTGCAGCTCTATTGTATTTAACATAATATAAAATATATTAGCATAAAAAGTATTTTGCATCAACAACTAACAAACCAAAAAAAAGCAAAATAAAATGCAAAAGACAGCACTAAACAATAAAGCTAATCCAACTGGAAGCTCACGTTTGGTAGTGAAATCACCTAAAGATGGTCTCCTGCCACCCCCTGCTCTTTACCTTGGAAACAACAAAAAAATTAACCAGAAAATTGTAAGTGCAACCCAGCAGCCTGATGATGAAACAATGAATTTAAAACTTAATAATGTATCTTTTATCAACAGGCATTGAAACTATTCACAGGGCCTGACGACTCAAAGTGATAGTATTTATCTGCTATCAAAGCCAGGGTCATGAGTGTGTGTGGGTGCTGCACAGGTTCAACCCAGATATCTATTTATAAACCAATTACACAACATAACAAATATATGAGAAATGAAGAAACCGATGGGAGAAGGCAGGTTCTATCAAGCTGCTGTTCAATAGCAAAGCATATGCGATCACTCGTTCTCACACAATGCACCTGCATGGTGAGCGTTGTGGGGTCATGAGGAGAATGGGAAAAAATGTATTTTTATTTGTGTGTGTGTGGCCACCACAACAAGGTACGCATAATAAATTTGGAACATAAGTTGGTTTCAGTTATTTGCATTTATTTATCTATGTTTTATCTGTATTAACCTTCTATGAATCTTCTTTAAAATATTAATATTTTGGGCAAAAGGATACCCCTTGACTCTCTTTACAATATCAATATTCTTTACCAAGGCAAAGGGTTCCCCCCCTTTGCCTCTAACAGGGGGAGTAGGCCCTCTCAAAACTGTAGGCCCATGCCAACTGGGATACCTGCACCCCCCCCCCCCCCACCCACCTCTTTTCTGGCCTAGGCATGCCCTTGACTGTTATCCACTCATATTCCAAACTCAGTTGAGGAAGATACAATTCTCATTTGGACATTACACATGTAAAGTTGCTCATTGTTCATTGCAATCATTACCCATGGTAAGGACACAGTTCCCCATTAACCCAAAATTCTGAACCTGTCACCAAAGTCCAATCATAATTGTGACCAGCTATGATCTTTCCATAACTGGTAAAAAAAAAATAACTTTAGCAGTTTGAGATTAATAGTCATAAACAACTTTTCATCAAATGATTCCAGTCTAGGAATTTAGTGAAGGATACACATGGGATGAAAAGGAAATGTTCGAAAAGAATAGTGAAACCATCTTTGGTTGTGCAAATTTTCTTCAACTTAGTTTATGAGGTTAAGAGTGGGCACATTGTGAAGATGTTCTTTTTGTTCAAAATACCCAATAATTTCCCCGATCAGAAAAATATAAGCATGAGTATTTTTTTTAAAACAGCTGTGTGTAATAATCAGAATCAAGATTTAGCACTGCTAGTAATTCACATCTTGTTCTTTTAGGCGACAATTGATGTTCTTCATGGCCATCACTACTTTAGAAGCAGGCTCATTGGTGCCTGTCAGAGGAAGCTCATATTGTATGGTCTTCATGTATTTGAGAACTATTCACCAAATAGTCTGAATTTAGGTGCACTAATCTACTGACTGTATATCTACTGACTTTCATTTGCTTCTAAGAACATTAATTTCTGCTGTAAAGGAAATTTGCAAACTATTTTTATCTAAGGGCAAGGCCAGGAATATGCTGGGATTCCAGATCATTTGCATAGGCTTTTTGAGATAATGCTGAGAATTGAATCCATACACAGATCTTCCTTCAGCATGTATGTCAGGACTTTCTGTCTCGAGTTTTTGACATTTGCTCCTTTAATCCAAATGCAGTTTATCAAAATCATAATGTGCTTCTGCTTTTTGTTTCCAATATGTTTTCCCGATATACTTCCTTGAATATCTGATACTCCCTTTTAATTCAACCCTACATTTGCATGAGATGGGACCCATGCAACTTTGATTTTAGATGTGGCATACTTTTGCTAATACTTGCAAAAGCAAGGAGGAAGTCTTGCTGTACACATATCTGGCTTTATTCAAACAGACTAACAGTAATGTTCATAGTATTTGTCTCTTTATCTAAGCAGTGACTGAGGTTGGCACACAAAGATTCAACAGATTGATTCTTTGGGTGAGATAGTTGTCCAGAGAAGAAAGATAAGAATCAGAATTTATTGTCACAAACAAGTCACAAAATTTGGTGATTGAAGCAGCATCATAGAGCAAACATTCATATATGAACCATCTTACAACAATAATATAAAAAATAAAATTAGTAGAGCATGAAAGGTAAGGCAGTGTCTTCTGTTCATTGAATATTCAGGAATCTGATGGCAGTGGGCAATTGCCTTTAGGCTCCTGTACCTTTTCCCAATGGTAACAGAATGAAGAGGGCACAGCCTGGGTAGTGGTGGGGTCTTTGAGGACAGAGGCTGCTTTTTTAAGACACTGCCTCATGTAGATGTCCTCATTAGAGTGGAGACTGGTGCCTGTGATGTCGCAGGCCAAGTTAACAACCCTCTGGAGGTTTTCCTTGTCCTGAGAGTTGGCGCCTCCATACCAGACAGTGATGCAACCAGCCAGAATGCTTGCCACAGTGCACCTGTCGAAATTTTTGACAGTTTTCGGTGACATGCCGAATCGCCTCAAGCACCTCAGGCACTTCAGAAGAATGAGAGGATAAATGATTGGAAGATGTTTCTCCTGGCCAGATCATCTGTACAGAAGCTAACAGTCTCTGGATAGAGTTAAGCTATTTAGAATTGAAATGAGACGAATTCCTTGACATCAAAGGTTGTGAAGCTTTGATTTATTTTACTCAATATGTGTAGTTTCTCATCTCAAATGATTGATAGATTTAGAAATCTAAAAGAATTTTATGATGTGGTGAGTAACGGAGTGGAGATGTAAGATCACCAAACGGAGCGAGATATTCCATCTATACTTGCTCCTGTTTCTTATGCTTTTATTCCTTTTCTGTCTCAGTGATTTTCAATTAATTACCAACCATACAATATTACCTCTAATTTTTAGATTTCAGATTTATTTTCAGAATACATACATGAAATTTCATACAACCCTGAATATTTTTTTTTCTGTGGGTGGGGCAGAATTGCCATTTATTGTTAAAACAAAAAAAATGTACTCCACGTAGACATGTAAACAAATAAAGAAATGTAAACAAGCTGGCTGTGCAATACAGAGAGAAAAAAACAATAAAGTGTTAAGGTGTCGTTGGCTGCTACAAGCTATGGCTCTGTGGAGCCTATGGCGCAGGAGAGGTTATAGCTGTATGCAGGTTAGTTCAGAAAGAACACGCTGTTCCCAGAAAGAATGACACGAACCCCAGTTGAGCATAGTTAACACTGAGCTTTATTGGGCTCACAGCCCTGCTTTTATTCTCAAGCTGAGGGGTGTGGTCAAAGCCCCCTCAACGCTGATTGGTGCATTTGCGACCCGCTTTCCTTGATTGGCCAGTTAGGCTCTTATAGTTGTGGCCAATTGGAGGGCAGTGCTGCGGGCCTCGTGCAGCCTACTAGATCAACGCGTTTACCCTTCATTTTGTGAAGTACCCCGAGGGGACTATGACGGGCCGCCACAGAGGTTAAATGAGTCCTTGATTGAGTTTATTATTAATTGCTTATTCCTTGAAGAAAGGCTCATGCCCAAAAAGTTGGCAATATATCTTTGTCCCCTGCAACTGTTCCGAGTCCTGCTGAGTTCCTCCAGCATTTCAGTGTGGTTTTACTACAATCACAACATCTGCAGACATTCGTGTTTCATTATTTTTTCCCTTGATGATTGCTGCTGCTTCTCCGGTGGCAGTGTTCCCTGTGGATGTTCTCGATGGTGGGGAAGGCTTTTCCAGTGATGTTCTGGGTTGTGTCCACTACCTTTTAGAGGGCTTGGTGTTGTCATGTCTTTTACTTGTCGTGGAAGTTATGCATCAATAGCCTTAAATGCATGTCTTGCATCTGGAATTTAGGTTTATTGAATTCAACAGAGATGAATTTCAGAGACGAATTTAAAAGCTTCTTAAATTTGGATTTTTTTATCCTGAGTATTAGCAGGGCCTTTGGGTACTGATCGCCTTAAAAATGTTGATGATAAGAGGCAATAAAATAAAAGCATTGTTGAAGAAGCATATAGGAGAGCCAGAAGGGTTATAAAGTTTAAAGCTATTGTGGAAAATTTTTCTCTAGATATTTTGGAGTAAATATTGTTCAGAAATTAAAGTGTTGCCCTTCATAGAGATTTCCATATGTAAGTGTTTATGAAAGATAAAAGTCTGGATGGAGACCAATTATGACATTAGAAAGGTTGAATAATACAACAAAAGTTCCCTGAAACATAAAATGTATTCAAACCCAGGCTTGAGAGTTTTCAATGCATGTTGAGACAGATAATTTTCTCCAGGAGAGTCTGAAAATAACTATAACTTCTGATAAACTCAATGTTTTGCACTTCACACTGCTATTAGAACAGATTATAGATTTGTATTACATTTTACAAATTCCATAAAACCTTTGTAAGAAATGGTCTGATGTTGATTTGCGAATGCTGTACATATTTAAACTGTCACAGAACTGTGTATTATTTATTACATATTTCCTGAATATTGACGCTGAATGTGAAAATGCTGTAAATCTTATTTAACCAATATTCCCCATCACAAATATTCCTTCAATCAGCATTTTTTATATATTAAAGAGAAACAATCTGATTTATATATTATGAGATCAAATACTCATGAAGTTGAGGTTAATTGAGGAATAAGTGAAGTCATTTAAAAAGCTCCTTTAGCACATAAAACAATTTCATGTAAGAGTTTTCTATTTAACTTGTTGATTAGGAAATCAAATTTTAATGATTGCATGGTTGCCAAGTCACATAACCACTGTGGAGATTTTTAAATTACATTTCTATTTTTATTATATCTATGCTGTTAAATTAAGTTGAAATCAGCTTTCTATATTGTGAAGTATTTAAATCCAAGGGAGCCAACTTACTGTCCATGTCATGTTGAATACCAGTGGCCAACAATTATTCTTTCTACCCCAAATGCTCCATCTAAATCCAGGACATGTCAGATATCATAAATTCATCATGAATAGAATTTTCATATTCTGTACTTGACAATACAAAATCAAAATCAAACAATTTCAGTTCAATGAATAGTTATTGTTCCGGCATAAATTTTTTTAATTATGGAAAATAATTCTGATGCTGTCACACCTTCTGCATGAGTCATTTCTGTCCCCTCCTCAAGGAGAAAAAAAATCACTGTATTTACAAAATCATTTTTTCAAAACCCTCAATCCAATTAATCTTTAAATCTATATTCCAGTATAATTAATCTAATTTATGTAACAGTTCATGTAGCAGTTAGCCCAGGACTATTACAGCACTGGAGTCTCTGGTTTGGATCCGACGTGATCTGTAAGGAATTTATATGTTCTCCCTGCTTCTGCATGGGTTTCTGCTGGGTGCTCCAGTTTCCTCCCAACCTTAAAAAATGGTTGTAGGTAAAATTGGGTATTTGGGCAGTTTGGGGTCGAGGGCTGGAAGGGCCTGTTACTGTGCAGGATATCTCAATTAAATTACAATTAAAATGAGCAAAAAGCTGAACTTAGGGTGGGATAATGGTGCAACAATTAAATCTGCTCTCTGGCAGTTCATGGAACCCAGATTTGGTCCTGGTTTCTATCTGCAGTCTGCACATATGGCCATGTGCTGCAGTTTCCACTTGCAGTACAAAATTGCGACTGTAGAGAGAAAAAAAACACTGGAGTAAATGACAAAATAATCAAAAGGAAAGTTAATGAGTATGAATTGGTTACAGAGACATGAGGAACAAATGAATGTTATAAATATGCATTTGAGTTAATTATAAATAAAGTTTAAGGAGTCTTTTAAATGCTGCTTTTTTCATCACTAATTTTAGTCATTGATGGGCCTTCTGATCAGCATAGCACTTTTTTCTACACTAATCCCATTTCTTTGAACTAGGATGGACTCTTGCTATGCCTTTTCTATTTAAGTACTAGTGTAATTGTCTCTTAAACGCAGTGATCGTAGCCAACTCTCAGGACAAGAATAAACTCCAGAGGGTTGTTAACTGGGTCTGTGACATCACAGGCACCGGACCAGACCACTCCATGGAGGACATCTACATGAGGAGGTGTCTTTAAAAAATAGCCCCTATCCTCAAAGACTCCCCACCACCCAGGCCGTGCCCTCTTCTCTCTGCTACCATTGGGAAAAAGGTACAGGAGCCTAAAGACGAGCACTCGATGGCACAAGGTCAGCTTCTTCCCCGCTGCCATCAGATTCCTGAATCAATAAACCTGCCTTACATTTCGTGCACTATTTTTAAAAACTTTTCCCCTCAAATTCCCTTGAAAACTCCTTTGTCTCACTTCCATGCCAATTTATTTTTGATACCCTTACAATGGAAAAACAATTCTAAAGGTACACTCTGTGCCTCTTAGAATCTTTTAAATCCTCTGTCATATCACCCTGTGACTCTTCCACTGTCGGGAGAACGAGCTCAATCTATTTGACCTCTCCCCACACCTAAATTCCTCATTTCGAGAAATACCCTTGTGAATCTTCTCGCACCCCATTCAACATAGTCACATCTTCCCTAAATTGTGGTGGCCAGAACTGTACAGTTCTGTGGGAGTATTTCCTTGATACTCCATAATTTTACATTCTATCTCCATAAAATACCTGCAATCTAATTTAGCCAGTGGATGTATACCAGGCAACATCATGGCACAATTACGCTGGTTGTCCAAAAATTACACCTATAGGTCAAAACTGATGCATAGCATGCAAAAATAACAATAGAAAATACCATAAACATTGTCTTTATCAGAAACTGATGTTGCAAGAGCAGCAACTGATACAACTTCACTTTTGTCTGGATGCTGCAGATTCTGGAATCTAATGCTAACCACCATCTGCCACAGGAACTCAGTGGGGCCAAGCAGCACCAGTGGGAGAAAAAGAACAACACACCATTCTTTTTAGCCCATTGATGATGCTCAACCCATTGAGTTCCTCTGGCAGATGGTGTTCAGCCTGACACTTTTTGATCACATGATTTCCATGGGTCCAAAACACTTTTTCATTCACAGCACATCAGCCACTTGGAGTTTGGGGCTGAGGTCAATACATTTCTAAATGCAAACATGCCCACATATCTCTGGTTGCTTCAATCATCTAGTCATAACATCAGTTAATCATCCAATCTACAAAAAAAGCCTTTTGTAAAAGTGAACTCAGAGAACAACATATTTACGAATGAGTAATTAACAATAAAGGTTGATCCCTATGGGCACATAAAGTTCCAAAAAGAAAAGGTGTATTTAAATCAAAGTTTCAATTAACTGCATATTCGGAAAATAACGGATGGGTATTATATCTATTTCAGTTCATTGACATTTTCATTCAGCGATTAACTTAAAATTAACATGCTTTATTATGACATATATATTAAGTTATTCAAAGATGTATCTTTTGATGTATGTTATTATCTAGATATAATAATCAGGGAATATTTAAAATGAATATCTTAATTACTTCTGAGCAATATTTTCAGTGTTGGTGAATTACCAGATACATTCAGTTGGCTCCTGAAGACATGATTTTATCTTATAATTTTTGGAATAGTCCTAAGGAACTATTTGATTAGTCCTAAGGAATTATAATTGAAGGCAAATTTATTCTGTAATGAAGGTTGGACAACATTGGTGAGTACCTTTATTGTCTTCCATGCTGACCATTATGACACCTTCAAAGCTAATAAAAGGCAATATTAGTGTAATGCCTGCTTTCAGTTTAAACACAGCGATTGTTGCTCATTTGCAGAATTATGATAAGTGGCAACTTCCCATTTGCTTGAGTGCAATTTTAATTCAATGTTTCCTGGTAGTTCATCAGAAAGTCAAGGATGATATAAGGTCAAGCAATATCCCATATGAACTACAAATGGGAACTTTGCCTGGCTATGTGCGTCTTACCTTGTATTTGAAATCCATTTTCAACCTCAAGGAGCATCAAATTTTTATCATCAGTTGTGACCTAGTCAAGACATGACTATCTAGGATCATCTCCTTGGATTAATGATTTTTTGCTGCATAGGATGTTGGGGGGGGGGGGTCCTTTCTATGTTATCTTTCTTTTTTTTTGTATACACAATATGCATTTGAAATGGATTTGTAATATTGTTAAATATGTGAATGTTTTTGTGGTTTTAAATTTATTATTTTTAATTTGAATTTTAATGTTGCATATGCATTACAAATGTATAGGCGTGATGTCCCATTTTAAAATTTTACATTTGGATCAGATTTTATTTATTCAGACTATAATGATTTCATTTATAATCATCACATTTGAGATTCAATTAGAGGGTTGTACAATTGAATAATGGCCTTCCTAATGATATTTGATTCAAGAAACTGTCAGAATGAAATTTGATTAGCACTGGTCTCCAGCGCAAGGTAGGTGACAGTAGACCACTGATCATGTGCTCAGGAGTTTTGAATGATTGGGAGGGGATTAAGTGGTGAAACAATTGCAGGGTGTAGTTTTGAGAAGAAGAGTAGTCTAGAAGGAAGTAATGAGAAGGGGTGCAACATGCTAAGCACTAGTAGGAAGAGGGACAAAATCTCCACCTACCTACCTTTTCCCCAAATCAAAGTCCCCTACTTTGTAAAAATCAATTCAACCTTGGCTTAAATATACTTACTGAGTTAGCCTCCATAGCTTCAATGGGTAGTGAATTCTATAGATTGACCATCCTCTGGGAAAAGCAGTTCCTCCTCATCTCCATCCCAAATCTACTACCCTGGATCTGGAGGAGATGTCCCCAAGTTTTAGTCTCCCCACCAATGGGAACAACTTACCTACTTCTATGCCTTTCATATTTTTATACATTTCTATAAGATCCTTTCTCATTCTGCTAAATTCCAATGAATACATCCCCAGATGATGCAAAAATAAACTGGAGGGGAAGATTTGGATGGGAAATGTTGGACAATATTGAAGAGAATTTTTTTTTTCTGTAAGTTAACAGGACTAATAATGAATGTAAAATCAGACAGAATGCCGATGATATGAGGTATAACCATCTTGGAAGAAATTCATACCTTGAAGAAGGATTCAGGGCCAAAACATTGATTATGCATCTTTCCCTCATATGGTTGTTATCCACTGATATACACCAGCATTTTTTGTGTTTTTACTACAATTACAGCATCTGCAGAATTTGGTGTTTTACTAAATTATGTAGTAAGATGGGAAATGAGTTTTTATCAATTCATTAAAAGTTACAATATGAAGATTGAAAGTTGGGCATGATGCTTCAAGTCATGGATTGGAATATGTAATCAGCCATAAAATTTAAGAATGGTATAGTTATTAAATTTGCATTTTGTTGAAAGATTATCCTTAAAATGAGGAGCCATGGCCATTTGTTTTTGGAATCATAAGGTTTCATTAATTCTTGTCGGGAGACCTTTTGATTTGATCTCAAAGCATGAAGCTTATTATTAATTCTTCGCCCTATGCCAGAAATACCAGCAATAGCTACATTCAGAGGGTAAATCTGAACATTTTCTTATGGTTCATTATAAAATTTGAAGCAAATTGTTCTCATGGGTGGATGTTTATGTTCACAAAATGAGAAAATAGATATGAAAAAGCATAATATTCATATTGGGGATAAATGTAGATTTTTCAGATGAAGATAGCTAAGAAGAGCAAATAACTATAAACCAGTATATAAATTAGCTTGGAAAGTGTGAACTAAATCAGATAAAATGTCCAGTTGAAGGCATCAGACTCTGCTATTATAAATAACATGATTTGCTGGTGGAATGTTGTTTGTTAAATGGGAATACAGAATTTTAGTACCAGTGCAGTGAGAAGGGAGGTTTAAAAAGAGATGTATATTGAAATTCTGATATTTGTAATCATAAAGGTGATATTCAGGTTTTGTTTATTGGCTGTGTTTAGATGAAGATCTTGAAGAACTCCTTGACAATTTTAATTGAGGGAATGAAGTGAAGGTCCAGCAGAATGATTTCTGGAATGGTGGATTTGTCATTAAAGGGAGAGGTTAGGCAACAGGTGTTAATACACTTAGTTTAGAACAATAAAAGGTCATCTCATTCATAATGGGGTTGACAAACTAGATGAGGTGTTGTTGTTTCCTTGACTGGGTCACAAGTTTATTTTAGGTGGTCAGCTGTTCAGAACAGAGTAGAAACTTCTTCACCCAGTCGATCCATTTCCTCATAACTGAAAAGGTCCTTCTTTGCAGCTCCTAGTGAATCTCCAGGGTACCCTCTTCAATGTAGTCACATTTTTCTTGAAGTGTGGCAATTAAAATATAGAATATGTAATTGTGGCCCAACCAACATTTTATGAAAGTGTGCAATAACCTCCTTACTCTAATGAAGGCAAGTATCCCATTTGCTGCCTTCAAATGGAATCCTTAGACTTGTGCATCAAAGTCCCTCTGTTCCTCAATATGCCTTGGGATCTACCATTCATCTTTTAAATTAAATTACCTGGTCATGAGTGTACTCCAGAAGTTGATCCAATGTAGACTCTGGAAGAAAGAAAATAAGATTGATTCAAGATGTGACACAGTCCTCAAGGATTAGATAAGGTATCACCATTACATGTTTTTTGAGATAATCAAAGAAAGTTCAGGAACTCAGGAACAGGTTAAAAGTGTAAAACTTGAATATCCAAAGTTCTCTTTCCTTTATGAAGAGGAAAGCAATGAAATCTACATATTGCATGTGCATGTTCATGCAGCTTTCTCTATTTCTCCATGTTGAACTTCCTACAGTTAGAATAAGTAACATGTGTCTTTGCCTGTACATTAGATGGTGCCATAATAACTGTGCAATCTCCAACAAAATGGAGGAAGAAGCTGATCAAATCAAGAGAGGTCAGGAGACCTGAAGAGTGGCAGCAATTAGAATTTTTAAAATAGCGAGGCAGCAGCAAGAAGATGATTAGAGAAAAAAGCTGAGTATCACTTTAAAAGTGAGACATTGTGTAGTGGAGCAGTCATTAAGGGAGTGGTCATTGTCAGAGTGGTAAGACTTTGGCTAAACAGGCTTCGGAGAGAACACATAAGAGGCGAAGGATTTGAAGTAAGAAAGGGCCATCCTATTTGAAGAACAAAAGGATTCAGAAAGTGGGCATAGGTAGGGCAAGTTTTAAATATTATTTATTTTGTCCCTCATGTATAAATAGTTGGTATGGCAGCTAAGGCAGGGGAATGCTCCTCTTACAGAATGAGGGTCATCAGGGAAGTCAGAAGACGATGTATCTGACAGAGCTGGTAACTTCTCCTACAAAAGAATGCACTTGCAATTGGAAGATTACAGGAAAATTTTGGGATGTAAGATCAATTGGATTAAAAGTGAAATAATAGCTTTAATGAATGGAGACTACAAAAATTGCAAAAGAAATACACAATTTAGATGGCCGGCAAATAGGATCAAATATTTGGAGATTAGAGTAGATAGTGATCTTAAAAATTTATATAAATTGAATTATCTCCCCTTGCTGAGGAAATTTGAGGAGGATTTAAATAAATGGTCACTCTCCAGATAATATTTATTGGTAGAGTGTATTGCATTAAAATGAATATATTCCCTGATGACTTAATCTGCGAGAAGCGCATCCAGCTGCAGACAAGTCAAGTTAAGGAAATGGAGCAGGAGTTGGATTAACTCTGGATCATTCAGGAGGCAGAGGAGGTGATAGACAGGAGTTACAGAGACACACAAGGAGGCAGGAGGAGCATTGCTGGGTGATAGTCAGGAGAGGGAAAGGGAACAGGCAGGAACCCCTGTGGCTTTTCCCCTCAGTAGCAAGTATACCATTTTGGATATGGTTGGGTGGATGACCTACCAGGGAAAAGACACCACGATCAGGTCTCCAGCACAGAGTCTGATCCTGTGGCTAAGAAGGGAAGGAAAGATCAGAGATGAGCTGTAGTGATAGGGTATTCCATAGTTAGGAGGTCAGATAAGAGGTTCTGTGGAAGAGATCAAGTATTCTGGATGGTATGTTGCCTGCCTGATGCCAAGATCTGAGATACCTCAGATCATATTCACAGCATTCTCAGGAGTGAGGGTGGACTGACAGATGTTGTGGTCTATCTAGGGACCAATGTTATGGGTAGAAAGGATGAAGAAGTCCTGCAAGGAGAGTTCAGGGAGTTAGATGCTAGGCTAAAGGACAGGATAACCAGGTTGTGATGTCAAGATTGCTCCCATGCCATGTGCTAGTGGATTAGAAATAGAAGGAAAATGCAGCTTAACACATGGCTAAAGACATGGTGCAGGAGGGAGAGCTTCGGGTTTCTAGATCATAGGGCTTTCTTGCAGGGAAGGTGCGACTTATATCAATGGGACAGTGCATCTGAATTAGAGGGGAGCTAATATCCTTTAGGAAATGTTTGTTAGTGCTGCTCTGGTGGGTTTAAACTAGATTTGCAGGGGGATGGGAGCCAGTGCCAGAGCAGATAGAGGAGGGAAAAAAATGATGTTAGAAGTTATCTGGTTGTACGTGGTGGAAATGTCCTCAGTTGCATCTATTTCAATGCAAGGAATATTGTGGAAAAGGCGGATGAGTTTCGAGCAAGGAGTGCCACATGGAATAAGGACATTGTGGTAATTAGTGAAACTTGGTTGCTGGAGGGGCAGAACTGGCAGCTCAATGCTTTAGATTTAATAGAATGGGTATGTGGGGGTGGGGGGAATGAACGGGGGAGGAGTGGCATTACTTATCAGGGAAAATGTCACCAAAAGCTCTTGAAAACTTCTACAGGTGTACTGTGGAGATCATTCTGACTGGTTGCATCACTGCCTGGTATGGAAGTACCAACTCTCAAGACAAGAATAAACTCTAGAGGGTTGTTAACTCTGCCTGCAACATCACAGGCACCAGACTTCACTCTATCGAGAACATTTACATTAGGTAGCATGTTAAAAAAGCAGCCTCTATCCTCAAAGATCACTACCATCCAGGCCATGCCCTCTTCACTCTGCTACCATTGGGAAGGAGGTACAGGAGCCTAAAGTCAAGCACTTAACGGCACAAGAACAGTTTCTTCCTGAATAATCAATGAACAAAATACTTTTTGTGCACTATTAGTTTTAAATATTTTTATTTATAGTAATGTTGTAAGGTAGTTATAACATGAATGTTTACTCTATGATGCTACTGCAATACATCATATTTCATGACTTATTAATGACAATAAATTCTGATTCTGATGCTCAGGCAGAACAGACCAGAGGACTCATCTACTGAGAGGATGGAGCTGAGGAATGGAAAAGGTATGACCACACTCATTTTGTTGGATTATAGACCGCCCAATAATCAATCAGAATTGGAGAAACAAATCTGTTGAGTGATGGCAGACAGCTGCAGGAAACATAAGGTTGTGATAGTAGGAGATTTTAAATTTCCACTTATTGACTGGGACTCCTATACCGTAAAAGGGCTGGATGGCTTCGAGTTTATCAAATGTGTTCAGGAAAGTTTTCTAAATCAGTAGAGGTACCAACTAGAGAGAGTGCAATATTGGATCTCCTTTTGGGGAACAAGACAGAACAGGTGACCGATGTACGTGTCGGGGAACATTTTGGGTTGAGTGATCATAATGCCATTAATTTCAAGTTAATTACGTGTCGGGGAACATTTTGGGTTGAATGATCATAATGCCATTAATTTCAAGTTAATTATGGAGAATCTTAACCTGGGGCTTGGGTTAAGATTCTAAATTAGAGAAAGGTCAATTTTGAGGAAAAGAGAAAGTATCTAGAATGCATGGATTGGGATAAATTGTTTTCAGGCAAGGATATGCAAGGTAAATGGAGGACCATCAAAGGTGAAACTTTGAGAGTACAGAGTTTGTATGTTCTTTTCAAGGTTGGCAGGCATAAGGAACCTTGGTTTTTGAGGGATATTGGAGATCTGGTTCTGAAGAAGCGAGAGATGTATAGATGAAATAGGCAACATGGAACAGTATTAAAAAAATGAAAGAATAGCCTCAAGAATGAAATGAGGAATATAGAAAAAAAGCATGAGGTTGCTTTGACAAATGATGTGAAGGAAATTCCTAAGCATTTCTACAGGTATAATAAGGAACAAAATTGGTCCCCTTGAAAATCAGAGTGGTCGGTTTTGTATGGAACCAAAAGAGATGGGAAGATCATAATTTTTTTTTCATCAGTATTCACTCAGGAAATGGACACAGAGTTATGGGAAATAAGGAAAGCAAACAGCAAGCTCATGGAACCAATAGAGATTAAAGAGGAGGAAGTGCTTGTTGTCTTAAAGCAAATAAGGGTGAATAAATCCCTTGGGCCTGACAAGATAGTCCTTGAGGGAGGCTAATGTAGAAATTGCAGGGACCCAGTCAGAAATATTTAAAATGTCCTTTGCTCAGGTGTGTTGCCAAAGGGTTGGAGGGTAGCTCACATCGTCCTGTTGTTTAAAAAAAGGCTCCAAAATTAACCCTGGAAATTGTACGCCGGTGAACCTGGCTTTAGTTGTAGGTAAATTATTGGAAGGTGCTCTAAGAGATTGGATATACAATTATTTGGATAGCCAGAATCTGATAGGGATAGTTGATATGGTTTTGTACATGGTTGGTCATGTTTAACCAATCTTGTAGAGATTTTCGAGGAGGTTACCAGGAGAGTTGATGAAGGAAAGGCTGTGGATGTTGTCTACATGGACTTTAGTAAAGCCTTTGAAAAGATCCCTCATGGGAGGTCGGTCAGGAAGGTTCAGATGCTGGTGAAGTTGTGAACCGGTTTTGACAATCGCTGGACTAGAGAAGCCAGGGAGTAGTGGTGAATGATTGCTTTTCAGATAGGAGGCCTGTGACTCAGGTTTGCCTCTGGGATCAGTGCTGTGACCATTGTTGTTTGTCATCTATATCAAAGATCTGGATGATAATGTGGTAAATTGGATCAGCAAGTTTGCAGATGATACTATATTTGGAGGCGTGGACAGCAAAGAAGGTTTTCAAAGCTTGCAGAGGGATCTGGACCAGCTGGAAAAATGGGCTGAAAAATGGCAGATGGAATTTAATGCAGACAAGTGTGAGGTGTTGCATTTTGAAAGGACAAAGCAAGAAAGGACATACACAGTAAATGGTAGGGCACTGAGGAGCGTGGTAGAACAGAGAGACCTGGGAATCCAGATACATTATTCCCTGTAAGTGGCATCACCAGTAGATAAGGTTGTAAGGAGAACTTTTGGCATATTGGCCTTCATAAATCAAAGTAGTGAGTATAGAAGTAGGGATGTTATGGTAAAGTTGTATTTGACCAAGTTGTTTGAGGCCAAATTTGGAGTATCGTGTGCAGTTCTGGTCACCTAACTACAGGAAAGATATCAATAAGATAGAAAGAGTGGAGAGAGGGTTTACTAGAATGTTTCCTAGACTTCAGGGACTGAGTTACTGGGAAAGGTTAATCAGGTTAAGATTTTATTCCCTGGAGTCTAGAAGAATGAGGGGAGATTTGATAGAGCTATTTAAAATTATTAGGGGGATAGACAGAGTAAATGTAGATAGGCTTTTCCCACTGAGGGTAGATGAGATACAAACTAGAGGACATGTGTTAAGGGTGAAAGGGGAAAACTTTAGGGCAAACTTGAGGGGGAACTTCTTCACACAGAGTTATGGGAGTGAGGAACAAGATGCCAACTGAAATGGTGAATGCAGGCATGTTTAACATTTAAGAAGCATTTGGACAGGTACATGGATGGGAGAAGTATGGACTGGGCACAGGTCAGTGGGACTAGGCAAAACAAAATGGTTTGGCACAGACTAGACAGACCAAAAGGGCCTACTTCTGTGTTGTAATTTTCAATGGTTTTATAAGTTCACAATTGTGTACATTTTGAGAAGTGGAAAAGTCCTGTGTGTGACTTCATTAAACTGGGATGGGTATTCAGTTATTGGGAGATCTTGTCAAAGTGAGGACTTTTCAATGTTAAAGAGATCCAGGACAAATGGAGGCCAGGTATTCCTGCACATACCATATGCGCACATCTGGATACATATAGGTTCCAATCTCAGAATATGCAGACATACTATATCAACACATGGACAATAGTGTTTCCACACAGTTGCTTTCATCACCCTTCAATATCTCCTTCCTGCAATCCACAACCTAAATCACATTTCCTCTTCTTTCTTCTTTTCCTTTCCCTTACTCTCTCCCACAATCTAGTTGCCTCTTGCTATCCTGCTATCACTCTTCCCCTCACCTTTTCTCCCTACTCCCCAGCCTCATATAGACTCCTTCTTTCACATAGCCCTTTCACTGTCACTTTCATCCTCCCTCTACTGTCCCTGATGAAATTCTACTTATTCTATCATATTATTCTGACTAAATTCTTGCTTCTTCCCTGTCTCTCACCCTTCACCACAATTGGTTACCACAGGGCACTTGCTCCAGAACTACCTCTGATGATCAGTCATCACCCCTCCTGTCCCCTGCGGTCTGTATCATCAGATTTTATTCACTAAATCTTGGGAAAATTCCACGTGTCCAATGTCGGTGTCACTGTAATTAGAGTAGGATCTATGCTTGTGTACACTACCTGTCACTGACCCAGCATAGACCCCAGCATTCTCCTCATCATACATCCATTGTCAGACCTGCTCATTTAAAACCCAGCTATCTGAATCTAGGGTCCTCATCTTCATTCATTGATACTAATGCCTTGTTCACAATACACCAAATTTTAATTTTTGGTTTCAAATCCATTTCCCAATGTGACTTTCTCCCTACATCTGCCTCCCTCCAACAATCTCAAAACCCTACATCTTATCACATAAACAATTCTCTGTACTGGTACTCCTGTTTTATTTCAAGGTCTGTGCCTTGTTTGAATGGGAATTTCTTCAGAGCAGAAACTGCTCTCCCTCTTTGAATGTTCCAGATGAGTGGCTGTAAATTAGATTGTGAAGCATTTTTAGGGAGGGACATTGTTGATGTGGTGCAGCTGTGAGGAAAAATCCTCACTTTAAGTGCCTTTAGAATTCTAATGACAGATTTCTTTTCTTTAGTGATTCTGTTTGCATGGTCAAGGACATTTTTGCCATTAGGAAGTTTTTTTTACACTACCATTAAGTGGTAATTCTATCTCACCCACAGGAAAAAGTATCTCAAGGTTATATGTGATGTCATGTAAGTACTCTGAAAATATATCTGAAATCTGAATCTGAATTTCTTCAGAACATTGTGATAGATCTAAGTGAAATTTCCGGTAATGCTATACAAAATGTATGAACTTCTAAAGAAACAATGAGTGTATAAATTTTGCACTGAACAACTGGCTTCTTGAAAGTTTTACAACTTTTAACAGACTGTTTATTTATTAGCTGATTGAGACATTAACAGATCATTAGTTGTGCTATGTTGATTGATTGAGTTTCATATGTTTCATTAATATATCTCTCTTGTCTCTGTCAGGACTCAGGTTGTTTTGCTATGTTTGCAGCTTATTTGGCATCTTGGTAAATTAATTAAAAACATGCTCGATTGTGTTTTTATGACCAATGAAATACTGGTTCCCTTTCCATCACATTTATGGCTAATCCAAACAATAATGCAAGAAAGTGGAACTAAAGGTGAGCTATAGTTTAAATTTTTGATAACTAATTAGGTAACAATAGCATGTTGTAGAATAACTAATGCTCCAATTTTTAACAAAAGTGAAATTCCCAAAATCATTATTCCAAACATTATGAGACAGTGTCTTGACATCCTTAATAAGGGTAACCCCAATGGAATAAATTACACAAGAGCAAGTACTTTAACAGCAAATTTCAAAGCCATTCTCGGTTTAGAAAAAAAACAAATCATGCTTAATAATATTTTCTTTGGAATTCTCTGAAGACCAGATAAAATTGGTGGGTAATAACATTGTGGTAGAAATCTTATTATGAATTTCAGAAAGCATTTCAAGACCTGCCCCAGAAGACTTGCAGCTAAAGTGAAAACATTTGGATGAAGGAGGAGGGTATTAATTGGATGTCAAATTGGCCCAGATGGTAATTATCATGAATTCTTGTTCTAGCTGAACAGACATAAACAAGGTTGAAAAACCAGAATCAGTTCCGTGCTCTCATATCTTGGCATGAAAGATATTGAAATGAGAATTATTGAGATCAAGGACATTAAAAATAGATGTCTTGTTTTACTATTGAAAAAGTGGACTGAACAAGGAAAGAATGAAAGTTCCAAAGCCCAGCAACTGAATGTACTGAGAAAATTAAGGTAATACATCCATGCATCTCTCACAATAATATTGATTCAAATGTTTATTATCAAACAATTATATTAAACAATTATATAAAATGCATTGTTCTCTGTGATGTATCATAATATTACTTTTTTATTCTTCTGGACATACTTTGATAAGAACTATGAGTTTGATCTTAACATGATTAAGAAATTGGGTCAGAACAGAAATTCCACTCTAACCAAGATTTCATGTCTGAAGTGTTTTAACGTTTTTGAATTCTACCCTAGTACGCTGATAACAGTGGTTTGACACAACTTCCAGTAGGCACATAAGGGCTTGATTAAAGTAGGAATCCACTTATTAGAGGGAAGTGTTTGCTTTATTATCACTTCTTTGTCATAATGATGTTAAGTTCAAAATAAATTGGATCTTGTCAAAATACTCTGAAGCCTCACTGACAGTCAGAATAGATGAGGCAAGCTGTAAGGATGTTCCATATCATAGGAGGTAAATGATGAAGAATAATGACTGCAAAGAGATGACTTTATTTTGCATTTTTTACAGAGGAATTATGACATTTGGCAAAAGATCTAATAATGGTTCATTTGCTATTGTGACCTGAAAATTGCTCCATGCTATTTTTCATTTTGGTACTAAAATAACATGTTGCCTAAATGCTGTTGATGAGAGTTGAGGCAATTGTGACTGAACAGTGCCTTAGATAGCTTTTCACTGAAACTCCATTGATTTGGCACGAAATGAACACATGCTGCCTCAGCAAAATCCTTTAAATTTAATTTAAAGATTACCACCAATGATGGTGGCTTTTCCCAGGCCAAAATCTCTAATGTCACACTGAGTTTGCTATATTTAAGTTTATTTTCACAAAATAACTAGTCCAAAGAACAGGGTGCTTTTGAGAATAAACCACAGGATATCTCTAGCACTACAAATAGCTAGGTATAGAGCACAATTAGAGTACAGGATTACAATGAAAAGGAAGATCTATTAACTAAAAGCAAGGGCAGAATAAAAGAATTGCCATAGGCTTCATTTAGGAGCACGATGGCATGTGTAGTTTGATATTCTTAAGCCTTCTCGTTGATGGGAGGAAAGAGAGTGTATCCGGGGAGCTATGTTGAGTTTCCTCGGCAGTGGGACATGTAAATGGAGTCCATGGAGGGTAGCGGAGTTTTGTTATGTTCTGAGCTGCATTGACTATCTTTGGTAGTTTCATCCAATCTTGTGCGGAGCAGATGTCACACCACACTGTGATGCATCTGATAAGTATGGTGTAGAAGTTGTTGAGGATCATGCCCAACTTCCTTCATCTTCTAAGAAACTAGATCACTTTCTTGATCATCATGTTGATGTGTTAGTCTCAGGTCAGATTATTGATATATTTATTACTAATAAAATTGAAGCTTTTTACACTTTCAACTTCAGCACCATTAATTCAGACAAAGATATGGTCTCTGCTGTAGATGATGATCACCTCCAGTATTGAGAGAGTTGTTATTTTGGTGCTTTGCCACTAGATTTTTAATCTCTTTCCTGTATTCTGTCTCATTGTTATGAGAGACCTGGCCTACCACAGTGATCTTTTCAGTAAATTTGATGATGGATTTGGAATGGTATTGAGCTGTACAGTTTTAGGAATAAAGGGAGCATAGTATGGACTGAGCATACATCTTTGAGGTGTGTTGTTGTTGAGTGTTACTGTGGAGGAGATGTAGTCAACCATCTTCAGTGCTTATAGTTTGTTAGAGGAAGTCAAGGGTCTATGTTCAGAGGAAGGCAATGAGGCCCAGATCCAGAAGTTTGGGAATGAGCTTACTCAGTACTATGGTGTTGAAGGCAGAGCTGTAGTGCTTGAACAGTAATTATGTAATTTGAGATCCAGTCACTGAACTCCTAAAACAGATACTCTTTTCTGAGTTTTATTTTACACAGGCAAAGATTACCAGTAGAGGAATGAAAACAGTAAATGGTGTGTTTTCTTCAAGTGATCTAACATCTTCACTGCCTCTGGTCCATGCCTGCTTCAATGCCTGGTATGTGGTGGAAAGAATGTGTCACTTCACAAACCATTCACCTACCACATCTCAGATTCAGATTTATTTTTTTTGTTGTTGGAGAACATACATGACATCACATACAATCCTGAGGTTCTTTTTTCTGCGGGCAGAGCAGAATTACCAATTATTGGCAATGCAAAAAAAATCCTGACTCAATGTACACAAGTAGACCATTTAAAAAAATGTAAACAATGTGACTGTGGAATGCAGAGAAAAAAAAAATCACTGAAGTTCAAGAGTCCTTAAATAAGTCCCTGATTGATTTTGTTGTTGAGGAGTCTGATGGTGGAGAGGTAGTAGCTGTTCCTGAACCTGGTGGTGCATGTCTTGAGGCACCTCGACCTCTTCCCTGTTGGTAGCAGCATGTGCTGGGTGGTGTGGATCCTTACTGCTGTTGCTATTCTTTGATGACAATGTTCCCTGTAGACAAACTTAATGGTAGGGAGGGTTTAAGGGTTTTACCGTTGGTGTTCTGAGCTGCGTCCACTAACTTATGCTGGGCTTTTCGCTTGGGGTCATTGGTGTCCCCATATCAGACGATGATGCACCCAGTCAGTACATCTTTCACTACACATCTGTGGAAATTTGCCACTGTTTCTGATGTCACGCCAAACCTCCGCAAACTCCTGAGGAAATAAAGGCACTGGCGTGCTTTCTTTACAATGCCATCTGTGTGTTGGGTCCAGGAAAGATCCTCCAAGATAGTGACTCCCAAGAACATAAATTTTCTCACCCTTTCCAATGATCACTGGATGGTACACTTCTGTTTTCCCTTCATGAAGTCAACAATCAGAACCTTGGATATGGTGACATTGAGTCAAGGATTCAACTTTGATTTCATTAGCCACAAAATCAAAATAGAAATGTTGTGCTTCTCACTGAGTCCACCAGATGAAAAGATGGGAAATAAGTGAAAAATGCTCTCCCATGGTGACAGAATGATCTGAATGGTGCTTGTAAACAACAATACCCATAGGAGACATTTTCTTTGAGTAAGGGAGTCACAGAAATCCTTCAATGCTAACAGATTCCAAGTATAAGCAGGGGTCAGGATATTTGCTATGAGAGTAAACCCATTGGAATAAATTACAGAAGAGTAAATACTTCAAAAAAACAAATATCCAAGTCACTCTGGGTTTAGAAAATGCAGATTAAGCTTGCTTCATAATAGTTTCTTTAGTATTCACCGAGGAGTACGAAATCTGTAGGTAATAATAATGTGGTGAAAATCTTGTTATGAATTTTAGAAAGCATTTCTAGAGATGCCCCAGAAGGCTTGTGATTAAAATGAAGGCATTTGATCAAGGAGAAGGTTATTAATTGGATGTCAAATTGGACCAGAGAGTAATTATCAATAATTCTCCTTCTAACTCAACAAGGATGAACAAGGTCCAGCACAAAGATCAATTCTGTGCTCTTAACTGCTGAGATGAAGGATATTAAAATGAGAATTATTGCATTCAAGGTCATTAGTAATAAATATTATTTTTTAACAGGTAATGCCTATTGAGCTAAAAATTGAAGGAATGAAGATCTGCAGCCAGGTTATTGAAGGTAATAGGAAAATAAGATAAATATAGGAAATGATAAATTCTGTTGTAATAATTTAATAATACACCTGAATCAGTAAAATTGTGATGACAAAAATGATTAAAAAAAAACCCAGCAGATATTGGATATTTACAGTGCCCTCCATGTTTTGAACATAAACTTTTTTCTTCTCTCCTTTATTTGCTCCTGTGGTCCTCAATTTTAAATTTGTATTCAAAGAATTCACATATGATTAAGGTGCACAAACCCTCTGTGACTCTGCTCGCTATCTAATAATAATATTTATTTTATATTTTATGTATTTGTACTGTGCATACACATCATTTGTCTATATGTGTGTTTTGTCTGCAATGTTTTACACCGATGACCAGAAAACGTTGTTTCATTAGGTGCATTTATATGATTCGATGATAAATAAACTTGAACATGAATACTATAAGTATACTATAAGTATATAAGATGATAAATAAGATGATAACTAAACTTGAACATGAATACTATAAGTATACTATAAGTATTTGTCAAACCAGTGAGGTCAAAAGGTATAATGTACACCTGACATCCACTTCCAGCTAAAATTCCACACCAGTATTTTGGCACCTCAAATTTAAATTAAGAAACAATGTTTTCCTGGATGATGGTGTCATTTTCAACGGATGGACCTCAGAGGAAAATAAAATGCATAGATTTAGCTCTGCAGTGCATTCTGTGTGATCAACTAAAGTGGAATTTGTGGGCTAATATCTTTCACACAAAAAAAAATGACCATAATAGAAAAGGTTTCTTTTGTTAAAAAATAACAATGTAATTTTGGAATAAAAGCAAAAGAACATCTGAAATACCCATCAGGTAGGATTGCATCTGTGCATAGAGCTAATGTTTGAAGTTAATTTGATTAAAGATTATTAATTTAATACAGTTACTGTTTCTCTTCTCACAGAAGCTTTCTGACTTGATACTTTCTATATTTCTGTTTTTAGCATCTGTAGATTTTTGCAATTGTTATTACTTTGATATTTACTCACAATATCACATTCTTTATGTGGTGCTTCAACAGTGAGGGTTCATACTATTTTGAAGGATAAAAGTAATTGGGTGTATTTAGGGCAGAAATTTATTAGTATCTGAATAAACAGAGATCAAAGATTATGGGAAAAAAGTATGGGGCTGAGTGGGAGAATGGATCAGCTCACGATGGAATGGCCCGAGTGAACTCGATGGACCAAATGGCTTTCTTTTGCCTCTCTATTTTATAATCTAAACAGTTATGAAGAAGGAGGGTATTACGAACATTACTCTCCATCTCCTTAACAGTTATACAGTAAAACCCTTGGTATCTGGCACCTATGGGGATCAGTAGAAGCTGGATAAGTGTATTTTCCACTTACTTTTACAATACCTAACTAATACACCTGGTTTAATTTAAAAAAAAACAGTTTAAAAGATATAAAAACTATACTGTACTTGCACTGAACAAACTTCCCTTGCATGAATATATAAGCATTAAAGAATTTTACTTTATTTTCAGTCGCATTCTTTGAAAACATTTAATTGTCGCTGCATCTTCAGGTTCCTCCTCCTCCTCCGTGGACCCACCTGAGAGGTGAACAATAATATTATGGGTAATTAACCCCTCCCCAAGTTTGCAAATGAAGCCTCTGTCTGGGGTGACCTACTAACCAGGGATAAGGAGACATTTCAAGAGAGTTATTCCAATGGCAAGCTGCATCAATCAGCTCTTCGTCCTGGGTGACACCATTGCTGTTTCGCACAACTTTATTCAAACAGCTGCATGAGCAAAGCATGACCAAGGCCCTCCACTGGCTCGATATTTCCTTCCATCTTCACCAAACGTTAATGTGTTACTTCAGTGAATATTTACAATTTTAAACTTTTTTACCTATTATTTTATTCTTATTTATTTTAATCTTTAAATTTTATTTTCCTCAGTTTTTTTTTGTTGGTTACTTGAGGCTGCTGGTTGCTTGAATTCTAGATACCAGGGGTTTTACTGTATATAATTTTTGCATCCTCCCTGAAATTGCAATTTGATCTCAATATGTTTTGGTTTAATTTCTTATGATTTCAAATTTCCAGAATCTGTCGTATTTTGCAAGTTGTTGATGGTTTACTTTCAGTTTTTTAATCACAAATCCATTGCCCATGGGAACCATTGCATGTGATTCTGAAGAATGTCAAAATGAATTTTGCAGGTAGAAACCACAATTCTGCATTCATGATTCCATTTTGAATGGGAATGTTACAGACTATTCAGAATAACCATTTATAACAATCATCAGTCCATGTATCTTCCATATCTTACAACAGTTACATCAATGACTGTCTCTAATGAGCTGTAGTATATGTAATTCAGAAGAGTAACTGGAGATATTAGAAATACTAACACAGTGCATGAAGATTTGTTGAATCATTAGTTTAATGTGCATTGATATTATTTCTCTTATCATTCATTTTGAAGTATATGACAGTCTTTTTTGTGTGAGGACTATTGTTGGGACTCATCACCCATGTCCCCATTCTCTCAAATGACTTTTCTTGATCCACAGGGCTGACATCATGACCCAGGTAATTCTCCAATTGATCAGTGAGATCTTGAGAGACATCAAGGGCTTTTTCAATGTATTAAGATGATGATTAAGATAAAGATTAAGATCAACAATGAAGACATTGTTTACATCCGGTACCGCACGGATGGCAGTCTCTTCAATCTGAGGCGCCTGCAAGTTCACACCGAGACACAAGAGCAACTTGTCCGTGAACTACTCTTTGCAGACGATGCCGCTTTAGTTGCCCATTCAGAGCCAGCTCTTCGGCGCTTGACGTCCTGTTTTGCGGAAACTGCCAAAATGTTTGGCCTGGAAGTCAGCCTGAAGAAAACTGAGGTCCTCCATCAGCCAGCTCCCCACCATGACTACCAGCCCCCCCACATCTCCATCGGGGACACAAAACTCAAAACAGTCAACCAGTTTACCTATCTCGGCTGCACCATTTCATCGGATGCAAGGATCAACAATGAGGTAAACAACAGACTCGCCAAGGCAAATAGCACCTTTGGAAGACTACACAAAAGAGTCTTGAAAAACAACCAACTGAAAACCTCACAAAGATTAGCGTATACAGAGCCGTTGTCATACCCACACTCCTGTTCGGCTCCGAATCATGGGTCCTCTACTGGCATCACCTACGGCTCCTAGAACGCTTCCATCAGCGTTGTCTCCGCTCCATCCTCAACATTCATTGGAGCGACTTCATCACCAACATCGAAGTACTCAAGATGGCAGAGGCCGACAGCATCGAATCCACGCTGCTGAAGATCAAACTGCGCTGGGTAGGTCATGTCTCCTGAATGGAGGACCATAGCCTTCCCAAGATCGTGTTATATGGCGAGCTCTCCACTGGCCACCGAGACAGAGGTGCACAAAAGAAGAGGTACAAGGACTGCCTAAAGAAATCTCTTGGTGCCTGCCACATTGACCACCGCCAGTGGGCTGATATCGCCTCAAATCATGCATCTTGGCACCTCACAGTACGGCGGGCAGCAACCTCCTTTGAAGAAGACCGCAGAGCCCACCTCACTGACAAAAGACAAAGGAGGAAAAACCCAACACCCAACCCCAACCCACCAATTTTCCCTTGCAACCGCCGCAACCGTGTCTGCCTGTCCTGCATGGGACTTGTCAGCCACAAACAAGCCTGCATCTGACGTGGACATTACCCCTCCATAAATCTTCGTCCGCGAAACCAAGCCAAAGAAAAGAAAGAAGATGATGTAAGAAATATAAAACAAGACATGGCTGTTTAGTCCTCTGCAGGTTTTTAAGACTTACAAGCTCCACAGCTGGTTTTGCACACATTTTGTAATCTCTTTTTCCAAAATGTTAGGAAAGGTAAGACTGAACCATGATAAGGACACAATATCACAGTATGATAGCAAAAGGGAGCTAGGTAGGAGGCTCAGAATTATTGATGGCAAACCTGGAAGTTCAAGGTTCTCTGCATTGCTTTACTTTGACAGGTACCCAGATCTCATGAAAAGGTTTGACATCCAGCTCGGAGGAACCAGAACTATAGGATGGGCAAATCAACTGTGGTAGTTACTGGGAGACTGGGAAGCCTGATACTAACCTTGTAAATGATGTGACTGCAATTTGCCTATCGTCACAATTGCTCCAAGCAGACGCAATATCACTGGCTTTCCCACTCAACTTGAAAACAGCAACTCATACATATGGCTGCTCTTCATCAACTACAGCTCAGCCTTCAACACCATTATTCCCTCAGTGTTGGACAAGAAGCTAAAATTCTGGGCCTCTGCACCCCCCCCCCCCACCACCCAACCCCCACCCCCCCACAACTGGATCCTTGACTTCCTCATCAGAAGAGAACAATCAGAACAAATTGGAACAACATCTTCTCCTCACTGATTAGCAACACAGATACATCTTAAGGATACATGCTTAGCCCACTCCTCTACTTGTTATACACCCATGACTTTGTGGCCAGGCACAATTCCAATGCTATCTACAAATTTGCTGATGACACCACAGTTGTTGGCAGAAACACAAACGGCAATGAGGAAGTGTACAGGAGGGAGAAAGATCAGCTCGTTGAGTGCTGCCATGCTAACAATCTTGCACTCAAGGTTAGCAAAACCAAAGAGATGATTGTGGGCTTCAGAAGGAAGTCAGGGGAACACGACTTAGTTCTCATGAAGGACTCAGTTGTGAAGAGGGTCAACGTCTCCAAGTATCTGTCCTGGAGCCTCTATGTTGATGCAATCACAAAAATGGCTCGCCAGCGGCTATACGTTGTGAGATGCTTGAGGAGATTCGGTATGTCACCGAAAACTTCTACAGGTGTACCTTGGAAAGCATTCTGGCTGGTTGCATCATTGCCTGGTATGGAAGTGCCAACTCTCAGGACAAGAAAAAACTCCAGCGGGTTGTAAACTCGGCCTGCGACATCACAGGCACCAAACTTCACTCCATCAAAGACCTTTAGAAGAGGCGGTGTTTTAAAAAAAGCAGCCTCTATCCTCAAAGACCTCCACCACCTGAGCCATGCTCTTTTCAATCTGCAACCATTGAGGAAAAAGGTACAGTTAGCCTAAAGACGAGCACTCGGCAGCACAAGGACAGCTTCTTCCCCACTGCCATCAGATTCCTGAATAATCAATGAACCAAAGACATTGCCTTAGTTTTTGTGCATTTAAAAATAATTCTTGAAAAAGTGGTTTACATAAATGTTTGCTCTCTATGACGATGCTGTAAAACACTGAATTTCATGACTTGTTCACGATGATAAATTCTGATTCTGAATTGGGGCATGCTCTGATGGAAATAAATTTGGGGATAGCTACAGACATAAAATTAACTTTACTTTCACCCTCGGAAAACACCTCTCAGGGAAAACCACAGTTCATCTTGAAAAGGAGATTTAATCAGAGGGAATAGCATTTTAAATGATTGAAATGGACAATCTACCTTGAGTTGAATTGCTAGCCCATCTCTTGCATCATCTGTGAAAAAGCTGGAAATGAGCAAGACCATTGCAAGCTTTTCCTGGGATGCATTTACAAGTAGGTCAAGAGAGTATGTTCTTCAATGTATTTCTTACTCTGTTTAATTTTCAGAAGAATTGACCTTTGTAGAATTTCTGATGTGATATTTCAATATCATTGCTTCTGATCAAGCATCCACAGATAATCAACTGGATGGACTTCCACTCAATCAATATGCGACCATAAGAAAATCTTCATACAGGTGTATTAAGCATGATCATCTGTATTGGTGAAACACAGAACGGTAGCAGGAATGCAAATAGAATGTTGCCCTTTGTTGCAAAAGGTCATTAAATGCCGGAAGTCTTGCACATGCACAATTTTCTCTTTATTTAAGGAAGAATATACACTTTTAGTTCCACTGACTTACTTCAGAGAAATGGTGGTATGAAATCTTGAAAGGCCCGAGTTACGCCTGACATTCTGTGAGATATGTGGAACAAATCTGCTCAGGCCCAATCCTTTCAATCTGCTCAGGCCCAATCCTTTCAATCTGCTCAGGCCCAATCCTTTCAATCTGCTCAGGCCCAATCTGCTCAGGCCCAATCCTTTCAGCACATTGATTAAAACATTGATTCTGTTTTCAAACCTCCTACAGAACTCAACATTATCATTACTTTTGCTATTTCCATTGTGACCATGCATGCATATGGTCCATGTCTGATTCTTCCATTCCTTTTCGAGATGATCTCTTCTCAGGTGATATGTTAGCAACATGTATTCAAAATCCTTTTTCATAATTCCCCAAATAATTTCCCAAGTTTTACTGGAGGTGTGACTAATTCGAGAGAGCAATTTTTCAGCATTATACCCAGGGTGTTGTTTGTTGCTATTGCCTTTGGTTTATCATGTGCCCTCCAAACCAAATTGTTTGGCTAATTGTTTATAGTCGTGACCTCAAAAGAGATCAAAGGTAAGTCATCCATTTGACCTCTAACTAAGTGGGTGGCAAATGCCTTTAAAAGTTGTACATAGCTGTAAAAGTGAACTGACAAGAGAGACAGACCAGAAAACACCACCTTAACAGTCAGGAGAGAACATCAATACTCCTAAGGGGTAAATCCCTGCAAAAGGTAGTGGATAGAGCCCAGGACATAACAGGCAAAACCTTCTTCACCTTCAAGAAGATCTACAGGGACCACTGCAGCAGCAATAATCAAAGATTCACATCACCCAGCACACACTTTGCTCTCACTGCTACCATCAGGAAAGAGGTCTCGGTGCCTCAAGACTCATATCACCAGGTTCAGGAACAGCTGCTACCCCTTCACCATTAGACTTCTCAATAACAAACTCAGTCAGAGACTCATTTAAGGACTCTTACTTTTGTACTTCATTGATTTATTTTTCATTCTCTTTGTATTGCACAGTCAGTTTGTTTATATTTTTTATCTGTTTACATTTATTTATTTGTTTACATTTGTATGTTGGTGCACAGTTTACTTTGCATTGTGCCTTGGCTGCAGGAAAAAGAATCTCAGGGTGGTATGTGATATCATGCATGTACTCTGCCCTCTAGGAAGTACCTGAAGTGATGGATGGCTAAGCATAGCACCAGTAGCTCTCTGTTGAAAGCGCTGTACTTCAGTTCTGGAGGCCACAAATGTTTGCTGAAAAAAGACAGTGGCTGCCAACTTTCTTCGATCTGCTGCTCCAGAACAATGCTGATCACCGTTCCTGAGGCATCCACTGTCAGGGCCATTGGAGCATCTCACCTGAGATGTGCCAGTAGAGCAGCATCTGCCAGGTCTTCCTTGACCTTCATGAAGGCTTCTACTGACTCCTCATCCCAAGTGATGTCCTTTGCCTTAACTGCCATCCAGATGAACAAGGGCCGCATGATCTGGGCAGCTGAAGGGATGAAACTGTGATAGAAATTGATCATCCCCACGAACTCCTGTGGTCCCTTGGTCATGTTGGGTCTTGGAAACTTCTAGATGGCCTCCACTTTACTGGATAGCAGTCTGGCTCCTTCACTGTATATCCTGTGGCCCAGGAAGCCAATGGCCTCCAATCCGAATTGGCATTTGGCTGGATTAATCATCAGGCTGAACTCAGTTAGATGAAGAGGTTGCAGAGGTGCGCCATATGCTATGTTGTCCAGGTACATGAAGATGCCGCCCAGGTCTTTGCCCACTGTGACCCTGAGTTGCTGGAAGGTCTGTGTGGCATTCTTCAGCCCGAACAACATTCGGAGGAATTTGAAGAGGCCAAATGGGATGATGATGGCAGTCTTGGGAATATCATCGGGGTGTATGGGAATCTGATTATATCCCCACACAAGGTCCACCTTGGAGAAGATCTTTGCCCCATGCAGATTAGATGTGAAGTCCTGGATGTGTGGGACAGGGTACCGATCTGGTGTTGAGGCCTCATTGAGCTGGTGGTAGTCACCGCATGGACTCCATCCTCCAGAAGCTTTGGGTACCATGTGCAGGGGAGAAGCCAATGGCTGTCCAACCACCATACGATGCCAAACTCCTCCAGCTTCCTGAATTCCTCCTTTGCCAGCTGGAGCTTCTCTGGAAGAAGGTGTTTTGCCCTTGTGTGGAGCAACAGTTCCTGGGTCAGGTTGTGGAGCTGTACTCCATGTCAGGGCATCACTGTGGTGAATTTGGGGATGACCACAGTAGGGAACTTGGCCAGGACTTTGGCGTACTCACTGTCTGATCTCTGTATGAAGTCCAAGTGGAGTGCTGGGAGCCTGGCATCTTTGAGAGCGAAGGTTTCAGAAGTCTTGGCATGGACCCTTGAGCTCCACTAGCAGGATATGGGTGTGCAGGAAGTCTGCCCCGAGCAGCGGCTGTTCACGTGCGGCCAGCTTGAACACCCAGGAGAAGAGGCTGCCTCCCAACTGCAGATGGACCTTGTGGGTAATGTCGGTCCAAATCGTGCTATTTTCCAGCCCTCAGCATGAGGCCCAATTGTCTGTTCCTGGTGTCCTGTCCTGATGGGGGCAGGGCACTGATCTCCGTTCCTGAGTCCATGAGGAATTGTCCAGACTGGCATTCCCAAACATACAGGAGGCTGTCTTGGTTGTCAGCTATCATGACCATTAGCAATGGCTGGCCCCAGCATTTCCCTGAAATGTGCATGGCTGCAGGGTTTAGTGACGAGTCCCACAGATGCCACACATTCTTTCTTCTGTTTGCACAGAACATCTGTTCATGTTTCAACTTTCCAGGGCTCACTGAAATCTGCATCAGCCAGGATCAGTTGGTTGTCCTCAGGAAGTTGCTCCAGGAATTCCTGCTCAAACATGATGCAGGGCTCGTGTTTGCCCAGGAGGGCCAGCATCTTGTTCATGAGGGCTGATGGGGGCCTGTCCCCAGGTCTGTCCAGGTGGAGCAGATGTGCCCCTCTCTCATGCCGTGTGAGCTTGGTCTCAATCAGCAAGTCCTTGAAGGCGGTGTATGCGCTTTCCAATGGGGGGCTCCTGGATGAAGTTGGCCACCTGGCCTGCTGTGTCCTGGTCCAGGGTGCTCAGCACATGGTAGTACTAGGTGGATTCTGCTGTGATCTTTCGGATCTGGAACTGTGTCAAACCACATGTGTGGTCGATTCATCCAGAAGGTTGGCAGCTTGAGAACAACTGCATTGATGGCTACCTGTTCACTCATCACTGGGTTTGGATGCCGTCTAAACCATTGGAGTCACCAACTGCAGCTACTTGAAAGAAGACACACACACATGTAGTGTAGTCAGGTTAAGCTCTGAGTTTTATTAGGGCTCAGGCCCGACTTTTATACTTGCAATGTTCCCACCATGGCCCCCCTTGGCTGACGTCACAACATGCATAACAAAAGTAGGTTTCCCACGTGCAGGTACTTTCCTGCATAACAATGCCCTTCTTTCCCATGTACTGTCCCTGTCTGTTGGCTGTGCAGCAAGGCCAGTGCCATTTTGGGGTTGCTGGCCTTGCTGTTCACCCGCCAGTTTGCTTGTTGGGGCCACTGTTGCTGTGTAGACTACTGGCCTTTGGTTCTCTCACCACCCGGAGTGCTGGCTCGATCGCCACAGTGGTGGGCTGCCACACATTTGTAAAATTGCTCGCCTTGCCAAAAGAGAGGTAAAAGAATCAGACCTAAAGAAGAATCATTCCCTCCCATTGTACTGAAGAGGGTCATCAAAGGATTCAGGACTAAATCTATATTAAAAATTGTAGAAAAAGTGTGGAAAACGTCTCTCCAGTATTTTTACAGACTAGGTCAAGCCCAGAGCATATTAATTCATGACATTTCTGCCACAACAGGGACATGTCAGGGTAAAAATGAGACAATTTAACCTTTAACATATATGCTCTGTGTACCACCTTAAATCATAATAAACAATGACGAACACAAAATAAAGAGCTATTAATCTACTTAAGAACTGTGTCCCAATCCACGTTCAATATAGTCAAATTTAAATCTTGTTCCCAAGCATTTTTAATTTTAACTAGTGAAGTCTGTTTTAACTAGTGAAGTCTATTTTAAACAAATAATAGATATTAAACCTTTACAAGAAGGCATTAATCTAAAAAACTCATCTACAAAATTTGATTCAGACTCTCTTGGAAAGCTAGGATTCAAAAAAATGTCAGGTTTGCAAATATCTCAAAAAAATTAGATTTAGGCAGGTTAAATTTAGCTGAAAGCTGCTAAAATGATGCAAATGATTCTTAAAACTGAATTCCCTCTCGATACCATCTCTGAAAAATGTGTAAAGAAGGTTAAAAAAAGTAATTAGATATGATAGGGCTTGAAAGAGAGACATTACGAAATGCAGAATGTTTTCTAAATTGCGCCCAAATTCTCACAGAATGTTTAACAATGGGTTTATCTATTAATTTAGTTGAAAATGGGAATGAAGAGGTGAGAATTGCTAAATTGGGGGGAAATTCGGCTCCATTGGTACCCATAATGGGTAGTCAGAAGGATTATGAAAAAAAACCCCAAAATGTAAGACATCGTATATTGACTGCCCAATAGTAGAATCTAAAGTTAGGCAGAGCCATACCACCATCGCCCTTAGCTCTCTGTAGAAGAACTTTATTAAGGCGAGGATGCTTACCCTTCCATATATAAGACAGTATAGCTGAATAATGTAAGTTTAATAAAAAGAATTAGGAACAAAAAAATTGGAGCAGATTGAAAAAGATGTAAAAATTTAGGTAAGGTGTCCATTTTAATAGAATTTATGTGGCCAACTAAAGTTGGTGACCATCGAGTCAGGGAATGCTTCACTTGTTTAAACATACCAAGATAATTCTCCTTAAAATGATGTTAATGATTCTTTGTAATTGTCATACCAAGACAGGTAAATTGATTTTTAATGATCTTAAAAGGAAAGAGTTTGCTTTTATGCAAATTTAATTTATATCCTGACAATTGACTGAATTGGGAAAGTAATGACATCATATGGGGGAGGGACGCAACTGGATTCGAAGTGAAAAGTAAGAGTTAATCTGCATACAGGGATACCTTATGTTCAATCCCTTTCCTCTGTACCTCCGAAATGTCCTTGCACTCATGAAATGCAATGACACAACCGCCAGATCAAATAAAGAACTTAGCAGTGCCACGTTGCAGACTGAAAGGCTGGGATTGTTGTAAATTAGTAAGAATTGTGGTGGATGGATGTGAATGTAATATTTTAACCCATATAATAAAATCAGAATCAAAATTAAATTTTGAGGTAAGTTTTTACACAGAGAGTGTTGAATGCCTGGTGGTGCTGGTGAGGCAATTGGAACATTTAAAACATTTTTAGATAGGCAAGTGGGTATAGGAAGAATAGAAGTTATGGGTGTGAGGTAGGGAAGGAGAAGACAGTTGTGGAGTTGGTTTATAATGGATAGCACAAAATCATGGGCTGAAGGGCCTGTACTGTGCTGTAATGTTTTCTGACTGGATTCCAGGAGAGAGAAGAAAAGTCTTACATCTCCCAGCATCTGCTTTTGTGCTGATTCAGTGATGCTCATGTTGAATGGAATGGGACTCAGCTGTGATGCAGAACAAAAGCATGGCAATGATTGAAAAAAAAAATTCAGAACCATTAAAATAAATAGAGAAAACAGCAGGCAATTTAATATCAATAGAGTTTGAATGTATCCCATTTGAAAATCAGGGATAAAGCTGGACTACAACATCATTTATGAAAGCAATCTCATGGAAACTTCACATGAAATATGCACTTTTAACTCAAGAACATGTTTTCAGTATCGTCTTATAATCAATATTATAAGAGGATTTGATTGCTCTTATTGCTGCGGTCAAAGGTTCCCACTTGTTTCAAAAGGGCATCAATCATCCTGGTGCCCAAAAGTGTAGCGTGAGCTGCCTCAACAACTACCGCCCAGCAGCAAAAAATTTGACTGTGATGAAATGCTTTGAAAGGCGAATCGTGGCCAGAATTAACACCTACTTAAGCAAAGACCCACTGCAATTCACCTATCATCACAATTGCTCCACATCAGATGCAAATTTGCTGGCTCTCCACGCAGCTCTGGATCGCCTCAAAAACAGCAGCTCATACTGCTCTTCATTGACTACAGCTCAGCCTTCAATACCATTATTCCCTTGGGGTTGGTCAAGAAGTTACAAACTCTGGGCCTCTGTACCCCACTCTGCAACTGGATCCTGGACTTCCTCATCGGAAGACCACAGTCAGCACAAATTGGAAGCAATGTCTCCTCCTCAATGATCACAGGTGCACCCTGTGATGAATCTGTGTCATGCTGTCAGTCTTTCGCTGTGCTTAGTCTGCTCTATTGACATTAGATGTGTATTATCTCTACCACTAAAGACACTCCCATTGGCAGTAACGGTGTACGCACCAATTATCACTCATTATTGTACTACTGAGTTTCTACTAATAAAAGCCATGATTCCTGGTTAACTACGCAGCCTTTGATTTCTTAATTAACTGGCACTTCACACCCCAAGGATGCATGCTTAGCCCACTGCTTTAATTATACGCAGGAGTGCAGTGCTAATTTTTTTGGTGCTGGATTTCACCAAAAATGGTGACAGGGAGGAGCTGGAGCCGCACCATGAGGTGTCTGTAGTGGCCCCATGAGATGTTGAGCTGCCCGCTGAGGAGCCGGAGTGGCACTCCAGTGAGCTCTGGCATCACAGCACCCTTGATTGTACACCCATGGCCAGGCACAATTCCAATGCTATCTACAAATTTGCCAATGACACCACAGTTGTCGGCAGAATTACAAACATATATGAGAAAATGTACAGGAGGGAGACAGACCAGCTCTTTGAGTGGTGTCACAAGAATCTTGCGCTCAATGTTAGCAAAACCAAGGAGATGATTGTGCACTTCAGGAGGGAGTCAGGGGATCATAACCCTGTTCTCATCGAGGACTCAGTAGTGGAGAGGGTCAAGAACTTCAAATTTCTGGGTGTCAACATCTCTGAGGATCTGTCCTGGAGCCTCCATGTTGATGCAATCACAAAGCCAGAGGCTATTTTTTGTGAGGTGCCTGAGGAGATTCAGTATGTCACCAAAGATTCTTGAAAACTTCTATAGGTATACCATGGAGAGTATACTGGCTGGATGCATCACTGCTTGGTATGGAAGCGCCAACTCTCAGGTCAAGAATAAACTCCACAAGGTTGTTCATTCGGCCCGTGACAACATAGGCACCAGACTCTACTCCATTGAGGACATCTACATAGGTAGTAACCCCAACCACTCAGGCTATGCCCTCTTCACTCTGCTACCATCAGGAAAAATTTACAGGAGCACTCAGCAGCAGAAGGTCAGCTTCTTCCCTGCTGCCATCAGATTCCTGAATAATCAATGAACCAAAGACACTTCCTTACTTTTTGTGCATGACTATTTCTTTTTAATACCATCGTTGTGATGGTTCATAATATGAATGTTTCCACTGTGATGTTGCTGCAAAACACCAAATTTTGTGACTTGTTCATGACAATAAATTCTGATTCTGCAAGAGGTTTACAAAATTATGACACGTATAGACAGAATAAATGCAAGTAGGCTCTTTCTACTTAGATTAGGAGAGATAAATATAAGAGGACATGGCTTTAGTATGAAACGGGGAAGGTTTAGGGAGAACATTAGGGGGAACTTTTTCAATCAGAGAGTGGTGGGAGTGTGGAATGTGCTGCCATCTGACGTGTTAAATATGGTCTCACTCTTAAGTTTTAAGAATAAATTAGATGGAGACATGGATGGGAGAGGTCTGGAGGATTATGGAATGGGTGCAGGCCAGTGGGACTAGTTGGATGATTTTTCAGCACAGACTACAAGGGCCAAATGGCCTGTTTTTTTGTGCTGCAGTGTCCTATGGTTCTATGGTTTTATTTCAAAGAATGCTGAACAATGAAGATTTCTTCCATAATGAGATGTCACTATTTCATTTTAAATTGAAAATAATTGAAACCAACAAATTTTCTGCCCTTCCTCCTGCATCTATGGGTTATTGCTATTTTATTTCAGCTGAAGATAGTGATGTACCTGCCATTTGAAACGATCACTTCAGTAAATAAACTTTGTACTCACTATAGGGACGTTTCATGTCAGCATGCCATGAGAGATTCTAATCCATGAGAGAATAAAGGATGGATTTAACATTCCTGGCACCACTTAGAGCAATATCCATGTAGAAATTTAGAGACATCTTTGTTGCTGAGGGCTTGCATCTTGCTGTGATCTCTAAACATCGGTCGGTGGGAGGGGCTATACCTTCTCCAGGTTAATGCAGATCAAGTGCTCATCATTCATATGCATGCAGAGGCTGGGTTGCTCTGCACTGTTATCATGTATGCAACAGTCAAGGATTCTGCTCAACTTTACACAGTGATACTGTAGGGACCACTTTAAAAAAGTTCAGAAGGCTGTGTTTGAGTTTTTGTATACCAATTGTCTTTTGTACAGATTATTATAGCTGTTAATATGCCTTAGTCCTTGATGCTGTGTGAATCATGAAACCTATCCACAAGACCACTGATTTCCTTGGCACTGAGCTGTTACGAAAATCAAACCTTTTTTCACAATTAAATTACTCTACAACTTAAGCCCACTAC